>NW_009915082.1:207730-253030 GCF_000696875.1 Nestor notabilis | reverse complement strand
TCTTTCCCATCTAACACAAACTCTCACCTCCTGCAATTGTTTTTTTTCTGCATTCAATTGCTAAGAAGAATAATTAATCATCCTTTCTTCCTTTTGTGTGTAGCTTTTCACACCTTCGCAGCCTCTTGACAATATTTCCTTCTTCCCCTAATTGCTGACACATAACTTAGTCTTCTAGATTTTGACTTTTGAGCTTTCATTTGTTACAAAGAGAACACCCTGTCTGTTTGGGGTGGGGGAGAAACAAAACCAAAAAAAACAATCAGCTTAAGACCTGAACAACTTGGTTTTGCTCAAAACTGGTAACCCATCCCCCCCACTTAGTACTGATTCAGTAGCTGCTTCTACCGTGTAACAAACCAGATTCCACCTGAATAATGTTACAGACACAGATAACATTTTACATAAAGTATTACTATCCTTAGCAAAATGCTTACAGATAAGTAAGTAGTTAGAAGAGTAACTTCAACTTCTTGTGGGAAGAGCACCTACACACATCTGACTTCATATCAGCAACTTTTATTTATTGCTAAGACCCAAGTCTACAGCTTATAGCTCAGCATTCACTACTAATTTTAAACTGGAATAAAATAAAATTAGCAGTTACTGGTACCATACACCTAGATAAACTGAGTTGTTTTAATTAACTTATTTCGAATACATATATCAGTAGAAAGAGCTGCTTTAGGACAGTGATCTTCCTTACTGTTCATGTCTGTATGATCAACTATGTAACATGCATTTGTACATAAATGGATGTTAAAGATGTTTCCTATACATGGGTTCACATAATTATACACAAGATTATGGCAAAGGCCTCATTACAAAGAAAAAATAAAATAAAAAATCAGACAATTTTTTTCTTGAGAGCCTAGGCATGGAAGCCTTACTGGTAAACCACAGATTGCTAATGCTGTGCTAGAGAAATACTGGAAATATTTAAGGCAGTAGCAGATATACCTGGTAGCGTTCCTTTGTGTGTGCACTAGCCATCTGCAGAGGCTGCTTTGTGTTTTACAGGCTTCTTTCTACTCTACTCAGTTCTGGCATGTCAGGGAGATAAGGCGCAGGCCTGCTCTGTCTACCAAAACCAGTTAATGTTTTACATTTTTAAAATAGGCAAAAAAAAAAAAAAGATGATGCGGGAGTCTTTCATGGCAGTCTGTCTAGTCAAGAAATTTTACCGATACCATTTCAATTCCTTAAAATCACACACGAACTTATGAAAATGCCTTGCCCAAACAGAAAAACTTGACTTTCAAGATATGGTTAGCCTCTTATTTGATTATTGAAAGACCCCTGGATACACAAGCGATTTCACTTAGGCTTTTTGATTTAGTATTCCATTTTTGAGTGTTTTGCTATGATCTTCCTTCCCTAGTAAGGTTAGATGTTGTTGAAGCCTGCTACTCCTCACAGCTTAAAATTCATCAGCATATTCCCTTCCAGTGAAATTATTTGGGATCAGGCCCTTCACCTGCTTGTTTAATCCACATTTATCTTCCCACCTTACTTCCCCCCAGAAATCAAGTAGTGCAAACTGAAAGAATCATTGATATGAATTCACGTATTTTGATAGCATCAGGAGAAGTGCCATGTGTATGGAGTAACATAACCTTCCTCCCTAGCATCAATCTGAAGAACTTGGCACATGTTTCTGATGGACTGTGTTGCAAAATCTACTTGTACAACCTACAAGGGGAAAATACAACATGAGGATAAAAATAAGCAAAGATTGCACTTGGTATGACATGTGAGGCTTTGCTGAAACTAGTCAATAAGAAGATAACTTCAAAAAAAGGCAGTAGGCAGTATAGACTCAACCCCTGAAGAGTTTAATAAGTTGCCTAGCCTCATTTCTGCTGTGAGTTACACTGGTGTATATAGGGGATCAATGCTTTGAACATTGCGGAGCTAACTCCAGATTTATACCTTGTGTAACAGAGAGCAGAATGCAACACAACAAATATGTGGAAAGAAAAGGATATTGCCTTTCTTATCCAATGTTATTTTAAAGTTTATGCTGGCGACTTCACAGAAGTCCATTAAAAATCTTTAAAAATCGCAGTCCTTACTTTAGGACTGCAACAGTTGACTTGAGTTATATTGCAAATATAGAGCCTTGAACAGCAAATCTCTTCATAATCAGTGGCTTTGGTATATGGTGAAACAAAACCTCCCAATACCTACTTATTTTCAGCTGTAGTTTTTCCCAACATGTACCTTCCCCCATTCCATACTTTTGGCTGGTAATAACATAGCAGCCACACTATGTGCTTTATCACACAGGCAGTTGTGTCCTCCAAACCCGTCAGCAGTCTCAGCATTACAAATGCTTCACTCATCTTTCACTACAGTCAGCAAGTCTGCTGAAGCTTTCAAAATAAAGCAAGATGGTAAGTACTGGTCAAATTACCACGTACAAAGATTGAATTCAGCGAGAAACTTCTTAGTGATGAGTTCATACAGCATCCATACTTTATGTCAAATGTTGCCAAGAGCATCTCTTCTGGACTATACACTCTGACCTGAGAAGGCCAAGGAGGCCCTTTGAAATTGGGCTGAGGAGTGCTTGAAAAGTTACCAGATCAGGTATTTTCCTTGGAAAGGGTATTTTTCTGAGACCAGAACCAGAGAAATACACAAAGAGATCCCAGTGATGTAAGGTGGCTGATGAACATCAACATTTTCTGTGCACTGCTTTTTAACCTTACTGGAATTCCTAGCAGTATTTCCAAAATACTTTTTGCTTGTAACAAACACCCAGTTGAGACATGGATATTCACATGGGCAGGAATTCTGAATTAAAACAATTCCACAGGATGCCAATAGTTCTGTACAAATGTGCAAATACTACCTCAGTGACTTCATTTTCTGGTATCATCAGGTGTTTGGCAGTAAACAGGGAATCACAGCAAAGCCAATGACCTCAGTCAAGCATCTGAAAGGGTAAAAGCTGGATAAGCAAATAGCTGTTACTGTAAAAAACAAGTTAAAATTATTATTGTATGATTATACATAAGAAGCAGCCACTGCTTCAAAGGACCAAATCCAATCTAAATAAGACCACACAAAGACTGGGGAAAATACGTTTATGTATAACTTGCTCTTATTATACACATCTGCTAAAAACCTCATTAGCTAGCACTAACATTTACAACAATAAATTTTTCAATAAGTCAATCACATTTTAAATGTAGTAATCACATTTGCAAGTGTAGATGCACATGTAAGTTGTCAATCTGCATTTGCTCACACAAGAATTTAGTGACTTCACTTCCATGGATGCCTAGGGTATCTGTGTGGTGATGATTATCTGCAGCTAATTAACATGATCCCATAGTTTTGAAGGCCCAGAAGTGAAGTAGCCAATCTTCCTTATGGTTTGCTTGGTCAAGCTTTTTACTTTAAAATTTAAGCTTGTGATGCATTAGAAAACATCTTTTTAAAAGTTGATGGGATTTTTGTTAACACCTGTTATTAAAAAGGAAAGAACAATGAAAGACGTACCCACCTATTGCTTTATGGTTCCTTTCTAACAGAAACCTGTTTTCATCTCAGCGCAACTTTGGTACCCCATTTGTAATTACAGGGGCATTTCTGTGGGATTCATCTAATCATACCAAGAAAAATCAGTCACATCATTATTTGGCTCATTTAAACTACCTAACAGTCTCACCTTTTGTTAAGAGTATTGCTAACATTCATTTTTACTAAGTCTCTTTCAGATTTTAGCTAGTTTGATGAGCAACTCTGATATTGTCACCTACATTCCAACACTAAGGACTTCAACCTGAACAAGTTGGCAGAGCCCAACACTGTAACAAAACTTTACACTAAAAGCCCAATCCCTTGCTGCTCTGAGGGTAGATCTAACCCTCCCTCAGATTTCCCAGGTTTCAAAGAAATGAGGCATATGGGGAAGTGCACCAAAGGGTAGGAAAGAAATGGTAACTTGGCTCCCGTGGTTTCTGGCCCAGGAGATGTGACCAATATTGAATAGTGAAAAAAAAAAATTACTGGTGGTGGGGTTTTTTTTGTTTGGTTTTTTTTTTGTTGTGTTTTTTTGGGTTTTTTGTTTTTGTTTGTTTGGGTTTTTTTTTTTTAAGAGATGAAAACCTTGTTTTCAGTTTTACTTTCCTTCACCCGAAGCATTGTGTCTGTGATTTAAACAGCTAGGGAAACTTTTTGTCTATTATTCATAACAAATAGGCCAGTTCAGCTGCCAAAGTATTTTTGTTTCCTTGAAAGGACTTTGCGTACAAAAAAATATTATACCACAGTGTGGATCAGAGGATGGGGAGGAAAATTAGAACATTGAATATTCTTGAAAATTATACTGAAAGAGGGAAACCTATAATTATGAATCACAAATAGCACACATTGAATCATCCTCCACATGATTTGCAAGGTGTTTAGGAAATACAGCTAGAGATAGAAAGGCATATAGGAAGTCAAAGCCACATTTCACACAAATCATCTTCTGTACTGTGATGTGAATGAGCATGACTGCTTTGGTAGTCCAGTGCTATTCTTATTAGGCATTAAGAATAGATAAAGTGATTAAAAAAAAAAAAAAAAAAAAAAAAAACTTGTATACTGTGCAGTAGTTTTTCCTTGTTTCCCCTCTTCACACTTGACAACAAAATTCTGCTTTTAGATGGATGTTTCTGAGCACTAGAGATCTGGTTTAAATGCTGCCTTGAGAGGCTTACTGCAATATGACCCAATTTTGCTAGGTATGATTTTGCCCATCTTTGTCATCTACTTTTCTGCCTTTAAAACAAAAACCAAACCAAAACAAAAAGCCCCAACATCATGGGATTTTCACAGGTTTATCTCCAACTGTAGTATCTATGATACAAGTTAGATGTCTATTTCGTGTAATAAAGCATAAAGTTTTCCACAGTGACATAAACTTTGAATAAATTAAAAGCAGCTTCTGTGGTGCAGTAGAAGCCTTGTCTGAAACACAGGCAAACCACCTGAAACATGAAAAAGCTCAAACTAATAAAAAGCTCCATTAAGATCAGCTAATACTACACTGAAGTATTGAGCAATACATCAAGTCATAAGAAGAATAAACATAGATTAAGCATAGTCTTTAAACCTAATGACATCATGCCTCAAATTATAACGCAGATAAACAAACACCAGAACTCAATTACAGGCTGCTTTATCATTGCTTAACTGTAATAAACAAAATAGTCCTTGCATGGAGCAAGGCAGGCAGCAGGGAATCCAGCCATAGGCCATCAGATGTCTCAAGGAAAAAGATTTCATTTCACACCAGCCAACATACTAGGGGTTTTCTGCTGTTATGAAATACCTCTTCTCATGTACCTTTTCTAAATATTTAATTATTGAAGTAGAAGACTCAAGCCACACATGACCACTCAAGAGGCAGAACATTGTTGATAATCACATATTATGCTTAATTAATCTGCGTAGTTTTCAATGTTTGATAAAGAATACTGCTGATATTAAACAAATGTGTGTATTCAAAGTATTTAGTTCTCATGCACTATTAAATTTTTTGGCCATGTATGAAGTCAATAAAGAACAATGTACAGCTGATTCAAGGGAGGGATTAAGAAGTTCTGCCCTTGATGTCAAAGCGAGGACTCTTCTCTAATAGTTTCCACAATAATATCTGCATGGGAAGAGGTTTTTTTCCCGTTATAAAGTCTGCAAGCCACCAACTAGCTCACATAACAGGAACATCACTATAGGATAAACTGAAAAAATCTGTATGATACATCCGTAAGAGAGGAGGACAGGCCACTGCTGCCTTTCCAGTTGTGCAAATTCATTGTTAGAGTATTAAGGTGGGCCAGCGTGAGCTCCTGCATGAGATAAAGTGACCTAACAGATATGAAACTGGCCAAATGAAAAACCTAAAGATTAAAAAAAAAAAGTTGTAGAAGGCAAGCATTTCCAATTAACAGCTATTTCTTTTCACAGGACTGCCATCTGAAGCCTAGGAACTCACAGAGAGATTTTGGCGTAAATGCAGTGCATAACATTATATATATTTTGTGCAACACCTAGAGAATGTTGCACATCATCAATCATCTTCCATGCTAATTTGAAACATTTACAGTGTCAGCCCAGATGAGCACCAGGGAAAGTACATTTGCAACCATTACAATTTGGCTCTGAAGAGTAAGTCGTTTCTATGAACTCCCTTTAAAGTCCATCTCCATCCAACTTCTCAGCTTTGATAAGCACTGAGCTAGAAGATAGCAACCTGCTTCACCAGGCAGCAGTCAGGGAATTTGACACTTAATTCCATTTTGCTTTCATGTACTTTCTAAGAGGGACATTACTGCAAGTATCTCTAAAGCTGTGTTACAGTTTCGCTTCCAATCCTATCCGCTGCCTTAATGACCATAAAATAAGATTAAGCCAGACTACACATGGATGGAGCCTGCTCTATTTTACTGACCCATGCAATCTTCTAGCTGACGGTCCATCCTTTGTACTAACAGAGGAAAGGCCTGCCTTATCTTTTTGGCAATGAATTCTTAAAAAACCCATAAAGCAACAAATGAAGCCCAGCAGACTTAGCAGTTGGGTTTCATAGATGGAAACTGGGACCGGTATAAGAGTTACTTTAGATTTATTCGTACGTATTACACACAAACATGTGTGACCTCCTGGTTACCTGGTGGTATGGAGCTGCTCCTGTCTCACCACATGGAAACGACATAAGCAAGAGAGAAGTGGAATAGTTTGCTGATTGGGTTGCTGAAAGATGTCTCCCTTGAACAGAGCCCTGAGCATTTTAAACTTTCTCCTCTGAACTTAAGTAACACTTTAAAACAGTAACCCAGGTTATTTTAAGACACATTTGAGAACTATGTATCAAACAGAAGTGCTCCTGTAGCTTTGCAATACCTAGGCAGCTTCAAATCTTCCAGTAATTTCATGTCAATACAGTATTTATGACAGATATTGAATTAAAGAAAACAACCAAAACTTTATCCATTGTCCAACCAGCAACTGATTCTACTCTCTGACTTCTGGGTTAGACTCTGGAAAGATATCTAAGTACACCAAATATAGCATTTTTGTAGTGATTCACAGAAACATAAAGAAATAATGAGAGGGAAAACTTCTCCCTAGAAACGCCAGAAAAATATTTTGAGCAACACATCAGCATTTTGAGCACAATCTAGTGAGCATGGCTTTAGATTAAATAATAAATACACTCAGCATATTCACATCACCATAATAAACACAAGAAGATCATCTCTGCTTGTCCAGAAAAACACAGAGAACTTATGGCTTTTAAATAAATGGTCTTTATTTGAATATTGAGGAAAACCCAGTACCTCCTACCAGAAGTTTTTCAACACACAAAGTATTTTTGTCTCCTGTGCATGTGCACATACAAAGAGGCTATAAGGTACTGCTGCTGCTGCTTCTCCAACTCTGCTGTGCACTAGTTCAGCAGTCTCATTGGAGAAAACCATCTCTGGGTCGCTGCAGTTTCAAATTGACAGAGGTCCATGATAATTTGTAAGTCTGTTTTAAAAGCCAGGTCCCACTTAACATGCTTTTCTGTGTTTCACTGTCAATTATCTTTGCTTTTTGTTGTTTCTTATCCTGGAATTAGCCATGACGTAAACCTACATGCAATAATTGGCCAACACTTGCAAATGGCGCATCAGATTTCTTGCAGAAGTTCATAATCTCCAGCTAAATATATAAAAACAATTTAAGACATCCACGAATGTGCCCAGGCACTGAATCAAGATGCAAATCTTCTGCAATGGTCCTGGTGCACATTTAGTTTGTACAAAGATACTCTTCCCCCTTACCGTCCAGACATGAGCGAAGAGTTAACAGACACATCCCTTTTAGTTTCCAGAGGACTGTGGTTACCCCATTGCATTTAAAGCCCTTCAATTAACCTTTTTTCTATGACTCTGTCAAATCAGAGTATGAACATTGTCATAACTTCAGCACTCCACACATCTTGTAACATCAAGATTAATGATTTAATCATAAATAATTATTTACCATGGGTAAGAAACCCTACTCCCAGTAGCTGTTTTAGACTTGCTGCTTAATGATTTTATAAGTAATACATCCTTGTTCATACATTATAAGCCACACTACTGCTTTTTTATTCAATCTTCCTCACAATCCATGGTTGTTCTGCATGTTCTGGGAACATCTTTCCTAATTTGTACCTTTTAAATTGAAAAATACAAATCAACTAAGCCTCTTCAGAGATTGCTCTGTACCTTTCATTATTTTAGTCTCATTCTTTCTTTGCTCTTTTCCCTTTGGTCTCATGGCATCTGAACTTCCTTTAGCGTGTGGTGGCTTTTTCGGTTGTTCTTGTGCCTCTTCTCTGCTTCCCAGTGACTGTGCAGGAAGGCTCCCTCCCACTTCAGTGGGATCTAGAAACTCACCCAGCTCAGGCATGGAGAGGTGATCACACTCATACTTCCCTGCCTTGGCAAGATTAGTGTTTGCATTTGCTTTCCATGAAAGGAAAACCAAATGTTGGGGCTGGAGACATGCAAGGATGGCCTCCAGCCCAGATCCCAGCTGGTAGCAGCCACCATCACTGACTCCAGAGGAGTACTAGTTTATTGCTTCGCTCCTCTCCAGGAGCAACGCTGACTATTATTGCACTGTACCACATTCAAAGGCAATCACTAGTTTCTTTACCCTCACTGTACCAGATTTTTTTTTACTGCTACAGTCATAAAACACTTGCCACCCCCCATGGCTGCATTTGCCATCTTCCCCTCCTCTGCTCATGAGTCCAGCCTGAAGCTGGCTAGATAGCCACAGTTCACAGCTCAACAAGTTTATGCAGAGATCCTTTAAACTGTGAGTAAGTGCTGTGTGGTTGTGCTGATTTGTAGTACCCATTTTATCGATCTGATCCCAAATGCCTTTTTCTGTCACTTTGATTTGAGGTGGTACCACTGGTGTGTTCCCCATGACACAAAGCTTTGAGGTCAGAGCATCATGAAGCACCTCCAAAGCAAGTCTTATCCACTGACAGATCATCAACCTGACTTTCCTGGCTCTGGCCTTGACAGTCTTAAGTATTCTTTTTACTCTTCAGGTATTCACCTGACTTACAGGTCATTCTGCAGGTTTGTTTGAAGTAATTTATTGTTGTTATATTTGGCCACTCAACAAGATCTTTGATCTTGACTTACTTGCTCACAGGGTAATATTTTCTTTTTATATAATTAAAAGACTTCTGTACTTTTCTTCTTTGGACATCCTTTCTACAGTTTAAGGAGTACCTTTTCACCTCTATTAAATTCCTATGAGGATAGTGCAAATACTATTCCTAATTATCCTGGATAAAAATACAAAACGACTCATTTTCTGATTGATACCATGTCTTATACTGTTGAGCAGAAGCTGCATAACATGAAGGTTTATAGAATCAAAGCATAAATGACTAATGAAGACATTAATGGGCCTATGTCTTCTGAATAGAAGAAAATACCTTTCTATATGGACCAAGCCCCTTTAAAAGCATATAGTTGGGTTGGTTTTTTTTTTTTTTTTTGATCAAAAGCAGCCTAATTATTGACCTCCCTGGCTTGACAGAACAAGACAATGCATTTTTCTAAGTTTAACTGTAAAAGCTCAACGATGTGTAAAATGAGCCTTGAGTAAGATTATTAGATGCTATCAGCTTTCCAAAGTGGGTGTGTGACAAGATCTGATAATGTGTTGAGGATCAATGCATCTGTCCTTCTTGCATCTCTGCTCTCCTGGAGAGAAAGCAACTGTCATACCTAGTGAAGAGATCACAGTTGCTGAGCAACAGTAACAACACAAATATGCTCCTGGCATTGGCTTGGCAACACTAAAAAAAAAAAAATTGTCTGTTGAAGCAATAACCACTGAAATAAGAGAAAAGAAGCCACATCACACAAACTGTGTTATCACTGAAATATTGGTTACACTTTCCATCAGAAAACCTGCTATAGATACAATAATGACATGGTAAAGTGTATTCAGAGAACAAGTATCACTGGTATGAAAAACATGAAATAAGTGTTTGCGTGTAAATGAGGAGAGATTAATCTGAGTTCTGTGGAAGTCATTCACTAAAAATTGCTATGTTATATAGAAATAACAACATGACCCAGTAGAATGCCATAGAAAAAAAAATCTTTTGTTAGGTATACTGAACCTTTTAAATAGCTCCTAAAAAGATTATAATTTGTATTAAATTATGTAGTGCTTTTTCCTGAAGGATCAGTTGCCACTTTGGGTTACGCACACTGGACTTAATTTAATCAAGCCAAAGGAGCTTGAAACCCTCTGGACTAATAGCTGGTTCACATTGTCATCTTAATTTTGGGCAATTGTTTGCCATTTTGTAATTTGTAAATTGCAGGCTGATGGATACAAGCCTCCTGGAGCTTTCTTTGGTGTAACTTAACAAATTCAAAGAGCAGGACTCATTGGACAAATCTCTGTTTGCAAACAGAACACATGAAAATTAAATGATCTAATTTAACAAAGGAACAAAATGAAATTATTTCTTCCAGTATTCTTTGTTTGTCTACCCTTAACCACTGTCTTCAAGAAGTGTAAATTAGAAGTTGAAATGATTTATTTCAAAAATTCAATTGAGCACACGGCTACTTTTTAATTTCTTTATGTACTTTCACTTCCTGCTTTCTTCTCTTCCCCTTGAAAGAGCTATTTCAACAAGAGCAAGTAAATGTCTATAATTGCAAAAGAAAATGTTAATATAACATTTACACAGTTCAACAGCTTCAAAGCTGTTTCACTGAATGAATATGCAAAAAAAAAAAAAAGAAAAAAAAAAAAAAAAAAGAAGACTTACACAGGAGGGCAAAAATCCACCAAATTGCTACTTCAGTGGAAAATTTTACAACAAAACCTTAAATGCAGAAACAAAAAAAAAAAAAAAAAAAGGAGAAAAAAAAATAAATCAAAGTCTCATCTTCCACCTAATTCAAACCATTTAGGAGCTCTGTGCCTAAGCCAAGGATTACCAGTGATACCATCTCCTTCACTATGCTGTGCCTAAAGAAAGCATCCCTCTTATTAAAAAGAGAAAAAAGTTTAAAGCCAAATAATTCAGGCTTGCATAAATCTTTAATAGGAGCTACCCTCCCAGGATTGGCTGCACTTTCTTTTCTCTGCCCAAGGGAAACACAATATGTCTTAGAAAAGAATAATAGTAACTCCATCTTGTGTGTTATATGATATCTTCCAGTAATCCAGAGGATTTCGCCTTTGTCTGTCATAAACAAAAGGCCACCCATACATAATGTGTCCAGGCTTTTTCAGACTCCTCACCTTAGCAGGTGACACTCAGGAGATGGACAGGGAACACTTAGCCTGCCAGTCGCTGCAGGCAATATTACTCTCATGGCAATTTAGAAATGGAAAAAAGGACCCAAGAAAGAAAAAAAAACATAGATTTTCCCCTTGTAAGAACAAAGCATTATTTGCACCCTGCAGTTGTCCCAGTTTTCCAGTGATCTGTTTAAAAGTTAAGCTATCAGGCCAAAACCATGTGTTTTCATGCTGGTTTGTCCTGAGGTTTTTTGGTTGGTTCTTTTTGCTTATTTGTTTCTACTGCTAAAGAAATTTTTGTCTTAAAAACCTCACTCTACAAATCATATGTACAAACTAGAGAATAAAAAAGCAATTTAGGTGGAAGTTTAAGACATCAAGATTGACACTTAACAATTAAGTAGTTATATTCAAAATCAATAGCAACAAGTAACAAACCCCTATTCTACCACAAATAAAACACCAAGATACAAAACAAACATCTCAGTAACATTTCAGTTGTGAAAGTGCTAAGAAATATTCTGAAATCTAACAAAGCATCAGTGCCCAAAACAAGCAGAAAAGGAGAAGGGAGAGTGTGGGGGGAATAGCTTTTGAAAGAGTGGTTATGGCAGCAGAAGCAGCCCCCAGCCATGCCACCCAACATCACCCACAGCTGGAGGTTGGCCAGCACCCTGCAGGCTTTGCAAACCTTTGCTTTTCTAGCCAAAACCCCAAAATACTCTTTTGGAAACAAGGGGTTTAAATAGTGCTGGTGCAGACCTGGTCTGATGCCAGAGCTGCAATGGCAAGCATGGGCACTGGTTTCTGTGCCAAACAGGACCTGCTAGGGAGGGATGCTGTTAGACCAGCCTCCACGCTGCAGGGACACATGTGGCCAGATTACAGCACAGAGGAGTCCCTGAGAATTTTTTTAAATCAATTTGTGTACATATGCTAAATAGTAATTGGTGTGAAATGAAGCTTCATGGGTCTTTTGCTGACTAGCATTGAATGACCTGTTAAATTTTCAGTGACGGGCACTGGCTATCAGATAGCAGCTACGGAAATTGAGGCACATCATCCTCAGCAGCTTACATGGCAAGTGCAAACGGGCATTAATTGGAATAGTCTTTCAGGCTGACGACAAGATAAAGCTTTAGCACAAGTAGTACTTGTGGCCTGTGACAATAAATCATTTTGCTCTTTAACAGAGAGTAGATGGGTTGTCTTGTTTGACAAAAACATGAAAAGCAATGCTATACTGTAATCTCCAAAGGCTAAAGCTAAGTTACTGAAAGCTTCTAATATTTCCAGGAGAAAATAAGCATCAGAATTCAGTTTTGTTTGGTTAATAAATACTAATGATGTCACTAAAAATACAGAGCTAACAAATTAGGATTGGACCAAGTATATTATTCTACATATTGCTCACTTGTATTTTAACATAGACTCTCCCTACAGTGTACAGAGATCTTCCTGTGATATTGCATCTGTTGTAAACACACACCTATCTAGCAAATATCTTTCAGGGTAGCAAATTGGAACGTAGAAAACAATTATTTAGCATGTCAAAATGCTCTGTGTTACTGGAAAGATGCTTGTAAAAGCATCACCACCCTATAGTGAGAGGCAGCAAGAATGCAGCCAAATCTATCACACTGCCTCCCGCCATTACTATTTTTCCCTATACTCTGTCTCTACCCTTGCACTACAGCCTCTCCCAAACACAATTCTTTGTCTATACTCAGGCTCCTTCACCTATAGTATTTGGCACATCCCAAGTTGCAGCTGGCAGAGAGAGCACAGCAAGGTAATGGTATGTGTGCAAATGCAGTTACAGAGCTGACTTTGTTCCATCACAGTCCTCAAGGTTTAATTTAAACAAATTTGTGCCAGCAGCCTTACTGGGCAAATATGTTGCTTAGCTAGTACTGTGAAACAGGCACCCAGAGCTGGGTTTTACCCTTGAGCACTCAGATTTCAGGAATACAAATAGGGCCATAACAGCTACCTGACTGTGAGGTTACACATCTAGACACGGGACTTGCAGCCATCAACATCCTTGCATTAGGTTTATAGTATGTTATGCTCCTGGTAGCCAACAGGAACTAATCTAGCCACACTAAAATATTGCACTACTCAGCCTTAGGTTGAGAAGTATGTTCTTTTGAAAAAGAAAGTACAAAAGTTAATTAATTTTTCATTCATAATGTTTAGAATATCAAGTTTTGCATGTCTGGGGCTAATTCCATTAAAGAATTGAAGTATCAAGGAAGCAATTGTGGCCTGGAACTAACTGATTAACTCTCAAGTTTTTGGTTCTCAAGCAGAGGCCGTAATTTGAAGCAAGCCTGTAGGCTGCCCAAATACCCCCTAAGCTCTAGCCTATGCCATGGACTGGTTCTAATACTGGGTATAAAATATATTTATTGAACTGTGCTGGTTGCTGCTTGCAGGGAACCAAGTACATTCCTGTATCAAAGGCACAGAGTTAGCTCTAGTAGATCACCACAAAACATTTGTAGGACTTACCTCCCACCCTTCTAAACCCTCTTTTTCCTCTTCTAAATGACATGATATGGCACTGTTTTGGTTCAGAGGAACCCACTTATTCTGCACCAAATGGAAGCATGCAAGTCCTATCATTGGTTTCAGACTGGTCAAGAAAGTGAGCAGTCTCCAAAGTGTCTCCCTTTGGTGACTACATGGCTCAAGACATCTCTTCAAGTCAGCTGAGCACTATATCAGAGGGCATAATTTTATTAGATTGCAAACAGCAGATTTTTTTCTAAAAAGAAAAAAAAAACCCACAAAAAAAGCCAACACACACACAAAAAAACCCCAAAAACAAACCCACAAGAAACAAAAAACAAACCAACCCAAAACAACAAAATTTCCATTTGAAAAAGAAGAAAAAAACCCCAACAAGAAAGAAAAAAAAAAAAAAGCAATTAACCTGGAGTTTTCTGTACAAGCCTGTTACTAACCCAAGTCTGCCAGAAATCTTCCACTTGCCCAAACCTCTGATCTGCTTTTCTGCATTGCCCAAGTCCATGCCCCAGTAATCCAACCCAATGTAACCAAAGACTGATGCTGCCTTGTGAGGCAGACCTGCTGCCCTGTTTGCTATGTGCTGTTTGGCAGCTAAGTCTTCACCTAAGACACACACTATTGCTTTTGTTCCCGGATCGATTGACTGAACCTTTTATAAACAGGAGTAGGGAACTCAAGATTGTCTTGCAAAGGTTCATGGCGTGAACCCTTGCATACATCCAGAGATATGCCACTCCACATGGACTTTCTTGCAAACAAAAACAGTCACATAAATGCTTACAGAAAATGTTACTGAGGCGAGTTCATCACTTGCTATTTTTCTGCACTATTTATCTTGGTCTTGTATCAACTCCCATTTGTCACAAGAAACCTAGGAGGCACTGCAAGCTTTTCAAGGCCAACATGCACAGTGCTAGTTACATGACAAGCACCCAGCAGACATTATCAGAATAGGAGGATAGAAGAACACGTGATTTTTCTTGTTTTAAAACCGTTGTTGTATAATATCAAGAAAGAAGCTGTATTTTCATCATATACAAAATAAAACACTAGGGGATCAAACTGAAACATGTTGTTTATAATGCATACCATTCTCTGTATTGTTGGGTTTCCCCCCTTCCCCCCCCCATTAATTCCTAAGTGTCATTGATGGTTTCCCCTGGATTTCAGAGATCAGTTCAGCCTGGACACATACCAAGGTGCAGGCTGTGAACTCCTTCATGAGGCATGTCCTGGGTTCAGCTACAGCAGTCATTTTTTCTCCTTCTTAGTAGCTGGTGCAGTGCTGTGTTTTTGACTTTCAGTCTGGGAACAATGCTGATAACACCGATGTTTTTAGTTGTTGCTCAGTAATGTTTACTCTGACCAAGGACTTTCTCAGTCTCATGCTCTGCCAGAGAGGAGGGGAAGCCAGGAGGAAGCAGAGGCAGGACACCTGACCCAAACTGGCCAAAGGGGTATTCCATACCACAGCACATCATGCCCGGTATATAAACTGGGGGGAGTTACCCGGAAGGCCCAGATCGCTGCTCGGGTCGGGCTGGGTATCGGTCGGCGGGTGGTGAGCGGTTGTGTCCTTTTCCCTTGTTATTCCTCTTATCATTATTATTGGTAGCAGTAGTGGTTTGTATTATACCTTAGTTACTGGAGTGCTGTTATCTCAACTCGTGGGAATTACATTCCTTCGATTCTCCTCCCCATCCCTCCGGGAGCGGGGGGAGGAAGGAAAAAGAGGGGGAGTGAGCGAGCGGCTGCGTGGTTCCAAGTTGCCGGCTGGGCTTAAACCACGACAAGGCAGCTGGGGTTTTCCTTATCTTGATATATGTTACCTTGCAGTCACACTAGAAGCAAAATGAGGATGATAGAGCCTTTCAGTCTGAGGCAGAATTACCACCTTCTTGTAAGTACCCTTGTCCTCTCCTGATACTGTGTTTTGAGGTCCAGCTCTCAAAGTTACACCGTAAAGACAGCTACCTCCTTGGGAAGCTATTTTAACTGGGTCAGTTTTCCTTCTCGAGACTTCGGAAGAAGTTCCAGTGTAGGACTGGAGTACATGACTGTATCATTTTCAATTTTCATGGAACTGATAGAAATTTTGGTTGGTTTTTTTTTTTTCCCCCATCTCGGGATCTTCGCACACCTCTGGTTCATCAGCATGTTTACAATCACTTGCACATCACTCAAACCTAGGACTTCCATGTAAAGACCTTTTGACACTGCAAAAATCAATTCCTTTATACAGCTTAGGTGCACGCATAGACATTATTCAGGATTTACCATACTACTATAAGCAACATTTATTATTTTGATAATAATGTTTTGATATTTGATTTTAGAAATTTCCATTTTGCTAACACTGAACAAAATACCAAGACAGAATTTGGCCACTCTAGTTAAAATGACATCCCCAGCAGGAGCTCTGAATCAGTTAGTTTTATTTACTCAGAAAGCGAAACTGCCTAGTGCAAGAAGCTGCTAAATTTCTTTTACCTATTCACAAAGTCATAGCTCTCAAACTCACAGTAATCCATGACCAGTCAAATGCCTTAAACAATAAAAGTTAAGACATTCATTCTGAAACCACATAGATTTAACACACCTATTAGGTGTTGTTAAACACTTTGGTTTATCACTTGGGAAGAAAGTTCTTTTCAGCATGAGTCATTTTATGTAACTAAGTCCTACCTCCCATTACGCACTTGGAACTTCTCAAAATTTCAGCACTCAAGCCTGTCCATGCACATTTTTTCAGTTCTTTTTTAGTGCACAATATTAGAAGTTCATTTACTCCACCCAGGGGTAGTTTCCAGCCCAGAAGAATATTCTCACTGCTATAAAACCCAAGTTTTAAGTTTATATGCCAACGCTTTCTTTTACTTGCTAATATTACTGTTTCTAACACTCTTCTGCCTTTGATGTAGCTGGGCACAATTACTCTATAAAAACCTGTAAAAGCTTTTCTTAATTACATATTGCTACCCCACCCAACATTCACATGCATATAAAGGAATTTTCTGAGCGACTATTATTACCTTCACCCTTTTTGTGACACCATCTGAAGATACCCATCACCGAAGAGCTAGAAATACATTGCTCTGTATTGCCTGTCTTTTCTTTTCTTGCCTGAGGTTTTGTTGAGCTTGCTGTGCACATAGCTCTGCTGTGCCTGCTGCACACCTGATTGGAAGGTGACCTGCCAGTTTTGCAACAGCTTGGATTTGCCACTCAGTCTTGCAATGCCCAGCAACAATTATTTTCCTCATGACTCAGCTGTAATTATGTGATCTATCCAGTCTGGTAGAATCTATTTTTTTTGGTGGAGATTAATCCTGTATCTTTCAACAGAAAGAACAGACTACATGTGTGATGAGGATCCTATGGCACTTTTAGTCAGGCCATTGAACTTTTGATACCTTAGGGAATGAAAATATTTTCATCCCAGCTGAAACCAAAATACTATGGCCTTTCACTAGATTTTTTTCCTTTTAATATCATGTACAGAATTTGTCATATTCCTCTAACCATTTAATCTTTCTACCTTTTCCACTTAACCATGAAATTAAGTGGTTCATAACTAGGAGTTGTACTACTTTGAATGACTTCCTCTCCATTATGAAACGCAAACACACAGACAAAGGACACTCAGCAACAGTGGGGACACCAACAGGAGGCATAGTGTTTTGGGTCCAGGGAAGGTATTTACTTGTTGGTTTCTCACATTGTTTTTGTGGGCTTTTCCTCCCCTTATATTCTTTTGTAATTAGCCTCTTAAGAACATACAGATAACCATTGTGTTCCACATCCATTTATAAAACATTGCAGTATTTTGTATAGGCCAATATAAAATAAGCTAACTTCTTTTGAAGCTTTTTAAAAGTACCCCAAAAAAACCTGTAGTTGCTGTTCTGAATGTGGCACAAAACCAGGAGGAACAGTATGTAAAGAACAAGCAGCATTTGTTTGCCTTGGATGAAACAGCTAATGCTGTAGTGTTTTCCCTTGTATTTTTCAGAATATTTTTTTCTATCTATGAATCTTCCATAAATCTTTGTCATGATTCATTAAACACCTATTAGTTATTTATAACAATATATTCACAGATTATCACGAACAGTTTTGGGCTATGAAATATTCAAAACATTTAATGAATTGCATGGCACAAGGAATAAGAGTGCAATTGTTTGTTCCATAATTGAAATTTAAATGGGGAAATTACAAGTCTGAAAGCAAGTAACACTCAAAATTTTGTTTTGAGAATCATTTCAACAGATACTTTTACACCTCAGACTCACTCAAACAATCCATATGCCCAGAAACTAGTGCTTGAATTGAAAACTAGATATTTTTTAGATGCTTATAACAATTTGTCATGCTGTACGCTTCCAAGGTTTTCTAATATTTAATAAGAACGGTAAAAAACATCCTTCTCTTGTACCATGAGCACCCAGGAGAACATTCAACATGGGCTGCCATAGGAACTACTACGCACAGCTGGAAACAGAGTTACAAAGCAGCTCAAACCATACAAGGGACCTATGATAGCAAAAACCACACACTGGAGGTGGACACCAACCCCATAGCTCTCCTGGAACAGAACCAGAATAAGAGCTGGATAGGAATACTTTGCCAGAAGAAACCCACCCCCCCAGTAATGGCAGCATTTAGGGCAGGCTACAGGGAAGCACTACTTGGAAGAGTAGCACTCACTAAAACAAAAGCCAAGGAGAAACACCAGCTGAGTCAGAAGCCACTCTCCCTTCTGAGGGACAGCCCAGACCAAGTATAAGGAGACCAGGATAAAGCTCTTACTGCATCTTCTACCAGAAAGACCCCAAAATCACTCACCAGCAGCTACAGCCCTCCTGCCTGCGTCAGACACATCTCCTGAGACTTCTCACCATCCAAGGCCTGATGTATTCACCCAGGATTCTATTATTTCCTTTTTACATTGCTTCTCCCTTTACAGAGGATTGCTTGTGAGCACCTTCATGTCTTAAGTTCCCCCACTAGTGTATTTGCCAGGGAAACACCATCCCAAGGTGACAGAAATCACTTCTAAAACCCATCCTGCTGCCCTAAATACAACAAACAGCAGGTGCCACCAGGGAGACTAATTGCACACACCAGCCCCACTTTACCTGCTTCTTAAAAGCCTTCAGGTGCTGATAAGCCTTATGCTTTTAATGAGTTGCAGTCTCTCCTAGCTTTTGCTGGTTTGGGTTAGGTTAATATTACTCAGCCCAAAGCAAAGGGAAAACACAAGGGTGCTGCAGCAGCAGTTTGGAGAATCCTGACTAGCCAAGAGAATTCCCTTTGCTTAGGGTGGAAGAAAGCTGCTCCTGCTTTTTTTTACTGCTTTCATATTGTTCATACACCTTCGTGCTAAGCCAGTGCTGTTCTTGATGTGATCAGCCCAGAGGCATGTCAGCACAATGGTGATGTTCCCATACTCTCCCATGCAAAATAATCAAGAAAACTAATTTCCAGAATGTGCTTCCTCTGCAGCCCATCTTCACTTTCAGCTTGCCACAAGAGCTCAGCTGCAAAAAAACCTTAACCTCAACACCAGGACAAGGGAACAGTGCATTTCTAAATGTACCTCCAAGGTTCAAGCTGTTCTGGTCATCTACATAGCCAATATGTGCTTCTCCAAATGGTACTTTTCATATCTTACCTTCAGGCTTATCCCCAGAGGGATAGACATATGTAAAACTGGAACACTGTTACAGCCTGGCCTTGCCTGACAAAGTAATGTGCAGCCAGACAAGCGGTGAGCATCAGTTGAGCTACGTAGTTTTACATTGCCAGGCGTAGTAGTAGACTTCAACAGTATCAGATCAGACTCTGGTCATACCAGCTGTATGCTGATGTGTCTGCACTGACTTCAGGTAGAATTACTCCAGCCTTTATATTGTATTGTCATGGAGGAGATGGGACTCGACACCACTGATGCCACTCTTTTATAACATCGTATTTATTGAGATTGCCATTAATAGGGAATTCTTCCTGATTGACTTCAGGAACTGTTTTTCCTGGCACTGGACAGCTCTAGCTGCAGGAAAACCATTGTTCTCCCTTTTATCTCTTTTCTGGTACATGGTCAAACTTTACTATACTCACCCTTAAAGGATTTCCATGGAGCTCATTGTAGTCCTTGTGGCAGGCACGGAAACCACATCTCCATCCAAAACTCCTCAGCAGCTTTTGTCAGGAGCAGCTAGGGATCATCCATCTGTCATTAAAGTGTTAATTTGATTCATTAACATAGAAAATATTCACAATTTCCCACTTTGGAGGAGATGGGCTGTGCCGTCCTTTTAATAGAACTCTGCTGGAAATCAAACACAATTTTTATTCAGGGGAATGATTACTGTGTCTTGTTTAATTCTTGCCTAACAAATGTCAGCACTAATGTGTTACAGATTATTCAGTCAATTTGATGGTTCCAGGTGAAAGAAAGGAACACAAATCTCTTCTTTTAGTGTAAAAAGGGTCAGCTGGATGACTTCCACTGCAGGAGCTGAGATGAGGCTTGACATGAATCAATCAAGCAGGCTCAATTTTACAGTTATAGTGCCTAATGCCTAAACATGAGCGTATGGGTGGAAATTAGCACCCGATTATGAGCATACATGATCTTCCCTTGGAAGACAATAATATTGGCATTAAGCTTCTCAAGAGGGAAGATGCTGCTGGTTTTTAATATGTCTTAAATTATGTCAGAAAAAACACTGGAACATCACACAAAAGCCACAGTCAGTGTATATTGCTATCTCATAGAGCTGGAGATCTTTACAACAATATTGACACAGGAGCAGGCAAGCAAATGTCAGCCAATATAACATATGAAATACTTAACGTAACCAATTTTCAGCTGTCAATCAGCAGGGAATAATGACTGATGCAAGGAATCAATACACCACAATTGAATTCCAGCTCACAAACTTGTTTCGTTCTGCGCTATAAAAGACTGTCAAATGTCACACCCCAAGAGATGCAACAGGATTCCAAAGATTTATTTATTTCAAGCTCTGAAGTCTATTAGCAATAGTGCTCCTTGTGCTATTGGAAAAAGAGCTTTGATGACATTAAATTTTCAGAAATGACAAGTCATTGCATTGGGAACCAATTAATTATACCATTTTATACCACATTTCAGCAATCCTCCACTATTTCACTAACAAGTAATTACACATTATTATATTTAAACAAATTATTGTGACTTTAAAGCTGCAAATGCTTGATTGTATTATAAAGTGTATTAATTGAATATTTTTAAACAAGTTGTTTTGTCCTTCTGATAAAAAAGAATATTAAAAGAAAGTTCACTCTATCCTTAGCACTATTGCATTCAGAGAGCTTAAATGTTTAAAGTAGAAGATACTTCTCTCTCAGCTGAATGAAAAAGATCTACTACAGAAGCGTGGAGAGTTGTGCATTACCCTGCATATTATCCCACACTTTTTCCTTTTTTATTTAATAAAGGCAATGGAAATTATTTTCATTTCAATACTCCATAGTACTGTAGTCTGATGAAAGGCAATGGAGATATCAAAAGGAAAGAATGAGAATATGCAAAGCTGAGGCCTGCAAGAGTTATAGTATTGAAAGGTTATATATTGCCTATGTAAAAATGTGGAATATACCTAGCATTTAAACAGAAAAATGAAATCCATAACAGGATTGTAAAGTACCTGAAACGTAGATATATATGTGTTCCATAGCACAATCTGGTTTTGGTATAGATGACCTATTCACTGCTTCATTCCTAACTTCTACCTACTGTACCTTTCCATTTGTTCTTCTGCAATCCTGTGATAGCCCTTCCCTCTCTGGTTAGCTCCACTGAAGCTGGTGAGGCTCTGTGCAAGACTGGGTACCCATCTTCATTTAGACAGTGGAATATGGCCCACAGTAATTACAAGACTATTAAAATTAACATATTTTCTTTACCTGAGGCTGAGAATTAATTAAAATCTGACTGTACAAGGTACACAGAAGATAAACACTACTGTGTTTTCTTTCCAATACATGGATATATAGTAATTCATTTAAGACAGAGGAGCTCATGCTGTTGAATGTGCATATTAAAAACAGCAAGGAAGGTCAGAGGCAGTGCTTGCTATATCCTTCATTTGCTCTTCACCGAAAATGATAGAACTGAACTGCAAAAGTTGAGATTGAAAAGCCGCTAGCGTGTTGTCTAATTTCAACCACAGAAGCTGCTGTGCACTCCATGACTTTATGAGGGTATAAGATTACAGGTCACAAGAGCTTCTTTATTTCCCACCTGTAGCTTCTAACAACATTTTATTAAGGATTTTCCCATCTTCTCTCTCTGACCTACAGGGGACAAAATTCTAACAGCTGTTACAGGACCCGTACTGAAGCGGTATTAACACAGATTAGCAGTTCTGGAAAGTAGTATCGTTTTATCAGGACTATATTTATGGCTGTTAACTAATATTTTTACAGTGCTTGTAAGATAAACACAGCATATCATTATGTAAACAGGAAAAAAGGCATTTAATACAGTTGAACACTTAATGCATCATGCTTGTTTTGTCTAAAATCACACTAAGCTGCCGCTTGAAGGTTTAGTACTCATTTACAAAACAAACACTTGGGTAGCCCATGTGCTCATACATATATTGCTGTTGTCTGTATTGCATATGGAGGTTATTGATTACTTAATAATCAAGTAGAGTCTATGTGCATTAATACACCCAAATAGAGGTAGAAATTCTGCCAAGTATTATGTTACATTAATACATGTCCAGTGTTCAACCTTTCCTTTACCTCTTCAGTGCAGTTTTGTTTCCATAAGGACTGCAAGTTTAGGAACTTGCTAGTTTACGGCAGAAACAATAATCTTTGTTATTGAGGTTGTTTGTTATACAAGATTTTTTTATTCACACAGATGCAACAGAGAGAGGAAGAGAGAGGAAAAAAGAGCGAGAAGAAGGAGAAGAGGGAGGAAAGCAAGGGAGGAAGGACAAGAAAGAATAACTGTACTATGATGTTATATATTTCTAACATGATTCTCCACAAATTATCGAAAAGAAGTCTATTTTTCTATCTCCCTATCTTCCAGAAAGCACAAAGTGGATGTCAGGTATATCTACAATGAATCTTTTCAGCAACTTCTCTTGGTGCATTCATGGTGGAAAACCCAAAAAGCTTTCTAAAAGTTTATATTAGTCATGTTGAAGGCTGCGATAGATTCTTTTTTGGGATCATCCTTCTAAATGCAGCTGCTAGGCTAATCATGTTGTATTATTATACAATGTTCAGCTGGCCTCTTTTACCCTCTCCAGAGTCCCATTTTAGCTCATATGAAAATAAAATGTTGTTAGTTTTCACATTCTTGAGACCAATAAAGGGCTAGGAGAGAAAGTATATGTGTGCAAACAGGGTTGCAAGGCTGCTGCACAGTATGGTGAGAGTTTTTAGGATGCCAAAGTAATCATAACTGAAGTCAGATTTTCAGGTCTTCTTTGGGTACATGAGTAGGACAGGGAGGTTTCAAAAAATTTAACACCTATCATGATGAGACATTTTGAAAATCCACCCATAAATAAATGCCATAGGATAGGAGTTACTCTGAAAATCTGGCTCTGTGTGTAATTGTGCTGAGTTTTTCAGCAGTCTAAAGGATATGGACAGATATGACCAATAATAAAATCACAATAAAATAAAACAATTACACATTACTTAAAAGTGTGTGATAAGACGTGATTTCTCCTTAGACAACAGTTCAGCACATTGCTCTCCAAACTGACCCTGAGCAGAGATGCCAAATTGTTGATGATATTTCTCAACAAAAACATCTGGATGCTGGCAGGTGCTGCAACCAGTTGTGCTCGCTTCTTTTGAGGGGCTTCCCCACATCTGTCAGTCATCAGGCTACTATTGATAGACTGTCTGGGCTGGACGCACCTTTTACTTAAAGTTGCTCAGCCTGTCACCTGTATTTTTGATCTCTAACCCCCTTGTAAGTAAATGCAAGACCAAATTCTTGATTACAGCACATTGGTAGAAGCAAAAATTGCTGTATTTTATTGTCCTAATACTCATCTTGGCTTTCCTCCAGAACTCACATCATTATTTTGAACATTTTATCTGTTTAAATAAAGGCTCCCAACCTCTGCTGTGGAGTGGAAATAGGATTCCTTTGACATGACTACTGGGGACCTTTTCTGCATTTTGCTTTAGATTTTTCTGGGAACACCATAGAAATTACTACAGCGTTTTTCTATCTGCCAGTGACATGGGTCAGTTTGCATCAGCAGAAAACAGCAGAATTGTCCTTCCTGCGGCAGGAGGTGGGAGGAGGACAATAGCTCAGGCATCATCAAGGAGGAGGGGGAGAGTCTCATCCTGTTTTAAGCAGAACCAACAAATGGTAAGCCAAGCATGGTCTGTTCACAAATCATGTTTTATGAAACCCTGACTTGGGACTATGGTTGCTGTAGGAAGCTCAGACTGGCTCAGGTCAAGCTCCCAAAGTTTGAGGCACATATTGGAGCCTCTGTCCCCCAGGCAAACAGCAGTACGGGTCTCCCAGACTGCCTGAGGTTTGTTTTCAGCACTTGCTTTCTGGGGTTTTGTTGTTACTGCTGTTACTGTAATAATTTAGTGGGATGCAAAATATTCCCTTTGCTGCTAAAGGTCCTGTTGCTGTACATGTGATTTATGGGGACTACTGAAATACAGAGTAACATATTATGGTCTCGAAAATTCAGATCTAATGTACTTTCTGATGTTTTGACCAGATGAAATTGTACCCAATCTACCAGAAATCCTTGCCATGAGACCCGTTCTTGCTCTGAAGTCACTAAACCACTTCAAATATGTTGAAGTAGAAAAGTCTCTTGTGAAAAATACACAAGCTGCTCATGCTGCTATATAATCATCTTCTGTAACATCTGATTTTGTGTTAAGAAGCTGCTTTGACTAAGCAAAGTAACATAATACAAGCCAAAGGGTCTGTCCATAATTTTAGGCCATAATAAACTTCATTGATTTTTGAGGGCTAAGTCAAACTCTTATCGCTGTTTAGTTCATAAGTCAATAAGTATTGCTGGCTGTATGTGCAAAGCAGAGAGGATAGGAGAAATGCAAGAAATAAGAATAGGACTTCAGCTTCTTAACCACATTTAGTTAAAAAGAAATTTGTTTTATATATCTATAATAAAAAAATTATACATCTAAGGCTAAATCAAGACTGATGTACTATATCCTCATGCTAAAAAATCCCTAACACAATAACAGCAGCAAGGGATGTGAGGTCAGCATACTAGAACAGATATTTATTTTTGTAAACTAGCAATTAGTTCTGTGGATTTGGGTCAAAGCTTGAAGATTACCTTAGGCCTAATTTAAAGTCTTTTACACAGATACCTCCCAGTGAAGTCACTCTACAAACAGCATGGATTAAGCCAAAGTGCTACCCTGTAACCAGTCAGCAATTCTTCATAGTTTTTCAGTATAAATATATTTTTTAAGTACACACTTGAAAAAACCAGGGATTCACAGGATGATGTGTGCAAATGATGAATCTTTTTTTCTGAGAAATGCTGAAGGACTTGCTTCTGTGGTTTTCACTTTTTTCTTTTTGCGTTGGTGTCAGAGGTTTCTATAGCATTATCCTTCAGTTGAAAGAAAACTGTAACAGTTAAAAATAAAATTTTCCTGCAAAAAGGTACATTTTTGTACCTTTGAGTAATAAAAGACAAACAGCAGTAGTTCTGGAGGAATTATCAAAGATTCCACCATCAATGAAAAATAAAGATCACTCAGTGGAAAAATATAATCATATTAAAAAAATCAATTAGTGCAGCCAGTCCTTTCACCAGAGCTTCAGACATTATAGTCATAAACAGTTTGTAAGCACAGTCATTCATTTTAAGCATCCTGAAGATAATCCCAATGGTCTTTCTGTTGTATGTTTTGCTTTAGCGCTTCTGCTATAAGGTTTTACACCCTTAAAAGATCACCAGCTTGTTAAAAGGCCCAGCTATTTTACAATGTGCAATACCCAGTAACACCATCTTAATGTACAGCACTGTGTGGAAACCATTTCGTTCTTATGGATGACTGTAGATCCTAAAGTAGGTGGATAACAAATAATAATTTCTTCCCAGGAACTGAACTAACCAGGGGGAAATTCTCTGAGCTACAATCCTTTTTGTGGAATGTTTTTTTTCATTGTGTGAAAATACACATGGTACTTCTAAACATGCTTATCCTTCTAACAATAGAAAACAATTACTTTAACTCCTATAGAGCAAGAGTTATCCAAGTAATTATACAATATATTATACTGTGTGCAAGCCCAACATATTGTACATAGGCATGTTTGCACCCATGAATAAAAAAATATCATAACAATGGCATTCTCCTACCTTGGTTTAACAACTTTCAGACTTATGTTGTAATTTAATTCCTGGCTTCATTCATGATTATAGGCTATCTGTGAAAAATCACTTGAAGAGTTCAAGTGAGATATGAATATTTTCCAATGGGCTTAGAAGACACATATGCAGCTTTAAAAATCATAGTTTATGCTCTCTCCACTTAACTTGTCTTAGCAGTATACCCATAAACCTTTTTTGTAGTACTGGTGGGTACAATAATATATCCTGATTTATCCCATGTGATTCCATCATTAAAGTTGGGGAAAGAACAATGACTGAGCATCTATTCAGTGCTGGGAGACAGGATCTCTGGACTAAATGAACTAAAAACAGAGAATATTTTCCTTGCCAGACCTGCCTATTCCCAGCTACCCCTCCCAGCCCTCTTTCAGCCAGCATGAGCCAGTGGAGACTACTCATCTTTCATTGCCCTGTTTAGTGACTGAGAAAACAGAGCCAAGACAAAGGCAGTAGTAGCTTATTGTTGGTTTATTCCATCTTATGGTGGGAATAATTCATCTGCTGGCTGAGCAGAAGGTTTCTGCAAACTGCAAAGCTCCATGTACATGAAACCTGACCTGTGGGCATAAACCATTTAAGTTCCCAAGTCATTCTCCAGTGTAAAGAGTAAGTAAATAAGGCTTTTGCTGTTCTCTCCAGGAGCATATTTTATAACAGCACATGCCCTCTTTCAGGCAGCCAAAACCACATGCACATACTCCATTTTACGAACTCAATAAACAGCAAAGCAGATTCCTTTAAACAGTACCAAGAGCTAAAGATCACTTCCCATTTTATCGGTGTCAAATACTGAACTTACCTAAGCAGACAATCTCTAATTCTATGGAGATACAGGACTTGACTGGCACACAAAATAAGTACTTTTGCATACTGCTAGGTTTCAGATGTGACACTACATCCAGGACACTGTCAGGTTCACGTCAGGGAGACTTTTCAGGGTAGAACAGACATCTCTCTTCTCTCTGAAAGAAAACCTGACAAAAAATAATAAATAATATAATAAACAATATTGAATCCTGAGTTTATTTCACTAGGAATAATTACTACTGTTCTGATCCTCCCTAAGTCTTGTGTTATTATTCACAGTGGGGAAAAAAAACACATGAGAATGATGAAGCTTCATTTTTGTTTTGTTTTGTCAGCAAGCAGGCAGAAAGTCCATGAAAGTTTAAGAAATTACACTGTATGTGATTCAAATGAAGAGTGAAGGTGTTTTAAAGGTCTGATTAAACCAGCACCTGAGTAACAGGTACTGTTGATCCTACTGTTGAGGTTGCACATGTAGGAAAAAAGTGAAGACTTGCTGCTCTCCAGCTATCATCCTCCTCTTCTCTTCCCACACTAGCTTCATTCTTCACTTGCAGAGATACACCAATAGCTGAAAGAGAGCATCAGAGAAGGCTGGCCAATTCTCATACTCATAAAAGCTTCTACTTTTCAGTTTGGCTCTCATCTACCAAACGGTCATTTTTATGTGTTGGCTCTGGCACCGAGTCGTGGACCTCCAGGCTGTGTAATGGGGCTGTGTAATGAGGTTTTTAATTAGACATACCACTCCAGCTTTTGACTTTTTTAAAATAAATACACGAAATTGGGGAGAAAAAAATAGTTTTTTGTCTTCTCTACTTGCTTTCATAAATGTAGAGGACATGCAACTTGGGGCTTTCAGGTAAGCTTTCAAGCCACTGCCTAGTCTTCAGATGTGACTCATTTATAGGTGTATTCTGTTCATCTTACCTTTTCTTATTGCTTTCACTGCTTTTAAATATGTTTATACTAAAAAGAAACTGCTCTTTAATACCTTTCAAAACCAGTTTGCATCTATGTCTTGGTTTCTAAAAAAAAATCATAATTTTCACAGCTTCCCATAACACATGCTAGTCAGACAAAGATAATAAAATAGGCAAATTTTTCTGATAATTGGTATTGATCAGGTATTTATTCATCCAATTTAAGAACAGAATAGGTTTTCATTCCTTAATTTTAAAATTATTCACCTCAAAGCTATGAAAAATACTTTTCTTAGATCAGATATTGTATTTGCTTTCAGATATTATTTAGAGTCTAAGCCTCAAAACCATGTCAGATTTCCCTCATCTAATAAAGGTCTCTTACATTTTTATTCATATACCATGCATTGACTCATAACCACAAAGCAAATTTTTTTCCCCCTTCTCTTTTTGGCTCAAATTTTTCTGGACAATTTTGCATATCCATTTTTATTGCATTTCCATGGCATGCTTAACATTCTATAGTAGGGTTTCTGCAGCTAATCTTTTTTTAAAGCTGCCTACTTGGCTCTTTAAAAACAGGTATGGATGTGGTGCCTACTCTGTCACATCCACTCTCTGATAACCTGCTTCCAGGTTATCACAACCCCTGCAGCAGAAACTATGTCTTGCTTCTCCCAGTCACTCACATATTTTATTAATATGTAAGAATACCTACTTCTCCTTACACCCCATTTAAAGGCAAGGAGCCTTTATAACAGTTGCAAAACTCTCTGCAAATCATTGCTTAAGGGCTTTTTCAGGTGTAAAAGAAATGCAGCTCACCAGCAATTCATGTTCTTTGAGCATCTCACTGCCACGTCACAGTGGGACAGTGTCTGCTGGTGCCTAGCAGCAAAAGCACTCCTGGGAGGCAGGGAGGACCACTGAAAGCCACATGGTTATTATTAGGGGGAAGAAAAAATACCAGTACCGGGTTTGGCAAAGCTTCTTGAAAGGCATGATGATTTAATTTTAAAGCACTTTATTGAGATTTAAACTTTGATAGCATTCAGAGTTGCATCGGTATTTTATAGGTACATTAATGGTTTTATATGTGCAAACATTTATACTGAGAGACAGAAAAGAACAGGATAACTGTAATAACTTAAGACAGAACAGACAGTAGCCTGGCTTTGCACCTATGAGTTTTGCAGTTTATTCAGGTGAAAGGAAAACAAGCTTTTCTAGATCAGTTCTTGTTATTGTTGTTATCGAAAAGAAAAAAAAAACCAAAACCCCAACAAACCCCCAACAAACCAGAAAGGACCACTACACAAAAGTTCAGGTTCAAGGCATGCTAGATGAGGAAAATTAATCTTCATACCCTTCATAGTCTGTGGATCATACATTCACATTAGCTATCCAGTGCAAAACCACAATTTGCAGTAACCTAAAGCATAGGGCTCATAAGAAAGTACACAAAAATACCTGAAGGGAAAAATCTTCTGTCTTCCTCAGAATAATTAGTGTCTTTCCCCTAAATGTATGATTGTAGCTATCTAGGATTAAAAGAAAATACACTGGTAACAAGCGGCAAAAGCACAGTATGTTTTCTGTGGAAATGGATGAGTAGTACAGTGTAAAACTAATGACTGTTATCTGAAACAGTCACTGTACAGGTTTTTTCTTCAGTGTTGTTGGGATGATATGGCATTTACCTACACCAGGAGGATTCTTTCTCCACTGTTTCCAGAAATAGCTATCTCAATAAGACATTTCAGGTTTAACCCATTTTCCTTCTCCAGCTGTTTCCCCAAGGCTAAGGAGATAATACCATCAGCCACTATGTCAGGACTGGTTTTCAATTTGCACAGAGGTATAGGTAGGTAACAGGCAGTCTCTGGTAGGGCGGTACATCCAATCCTATTGGAAGAGAAAGTGTGAAAACACTTGTATTTAAACAGGGAAATGCAAAACCAATTCATCGTCACAAGACACCAAAATTTCAAGGGCTTACAGAGCAGCAGCAAACAGCAAACCTGACCCCTAAGCTGCACTCGAGGCAGAGCGGTGAGGGACCAACCCTGTCCTCCCTGGACATGGCCAAGTGTTCAGGCAGATTTACTAGTGACTATGCTTGTATGTAAATGCACTTACATGTTTACATAGCACCCTGGCTGAATTTCAGATATTTTGATTCAATAAATGTGGCATATGGAGAATTGTCTGGCTGAACTGTGTCCATACATCTCGCTTATGCCACAGAGGAAGTATCTGTGGATGGAATTTTAAATTTGGTTTAAAATCTATAATTTTTCTATGCCTAAACAATGTGTTTGAATAGCAAATCACATTCAGATAGTATTAGAAGGCACATATTTCAATATACGTAAAGAATTTTGTATGTCTTTTAATTTTAAGCCTCAAGTCTGGAAGCTTTCTACCTTTAACAAAAAGTGCTTTCTCTCATTCTTCTCTGTAATGGCCTTCACTGGTGTATTCTCAATAAAAAAGAAAATGCTTCAGTAATACTTTCCCATTATTTTTTCTGATTATAAGGTTAAATTAATACCTTAAACCCTTATGTTCTATGTTTTTGTCCTTCCCAAACAACAAAACTTGAGTTATAATTGCAGATTAAATATGAAGTAATTATTAACTGATCAGAGAAAATGAATTAAAATCCATTAGGTAATTTGAAAATATTTTTTACAATGCTAATTCCTTTCACCAGGCATATTAATCTTAGTTTTGAAGTTTATTTTGAAGGAGAAAAGAGATACTGTGCTCTCTTCAGGGTAAATAATTCCCACTGTAGCTGCAAATTGTTAACTAAAAGTGTTTTCATTTTACTTTGTCTGGAACATGCTTTTACAGGAACATACTACAAGTCATTATGCAAATAAAGACTCAGCAGCTGACACCTTATCTAGTGCATAGAAGCAGAGGACAGGAAGGACCAAGAGGAAGGTAGCTCAAGCCACTCCTTGAAAGAGTTGTGGAGGAACCTATTTTGTTTTCTTCTTTGAGATTTAGACAAATACGCATTTTGCATGGAATGCAGTTGCCTCATGGAAAGCATGATTAACTGGCCTTTATGAAGATAAAGCTCATGAAGGAAACAACCCCCAGCCTGTGCCAGCCAGCACAGTGCCTTTCCCACCATTTGTACTTCCATGGGCTCTATGCTGGGCACCCCTTGGCTCCTTCCCATCCTTGTCACCCTGGGAGCAGGACAGGTGCTTGCTCCTTCACCTTTATGTTCAGTGATGAATAAAACCCCTAAAATGAACTTAGCCAGTTATATTTCCCAGCAAAGAGATTACGCCTTGATTAAACCAGAACTTGTATGTCAAAATTCCCTAACACAAGACAAAGAAAAGAAAAAAGATGGTTGAGGCTTCAAAATAGTATTTGGGATTACACATAAATTAAGTGTCTCTTCAGACCCATTTCAGGGACTTGGCATCAAGGATCTAGCCTCTAGCACAGATTCTACTGGGAATAATCCCAGCATGAAGCATGAAGGGTTAAAAATTAAAGTTCATTACATTAACGTAATTAATTAGCTTTCACCTTCACAGTGGTTTGGTGGTGGTGGGTTTTTTTAATTTTCCTCTTTTAAATCATTTCATGTCAGCATTTCATAGGACCCAGAGCACTTTTTTTTCCTTCTCTGCCTCACTTTTTGGAAATCATTCCTCTCCTTTCTTTTGCCTTCATATTGTGTTATTTCTGACCTCTTGCTCATCTTTTATTACTCTCCAGTTCCTATCTCTATTATTCAAGCTGATATTGCAGCTGTGATTTCTATTTTTTCTTTGCCCTTTTTGGCTTTGCCAGGCATTTCATTAGCGGACTCATGGGGAGCATTTATACTGTCTCTCTGCCATGACAGAGTTCAGTGGGATTTACTAAAACTCATTCTTTGGCTATATCTGCTTCCAGTTACGATTAGAAACCTCGTTCCACTGAAGCACATAGAGGAGATCAAATTCAGATCTGGTGAAAGCACGCACAAACACAGGGAGACACAGAAGCTGTCAGCGGAGGTGCAGCTTCTTAGACCATATCTGGACTTGGACAGCAAAAATCTCCCCCAAATAACTACATTGTAAGTCAAAGTACCATTCTTGAAAGACATCCTGCAGGAGTAAACTCATGTCCCCTACAGAATAACTTGTGATATCAGACCTCAGATATAGCAAACCAGCAACAGACTGCCACAATCAGCTGAAATAACTCAAAATGAGTTTTTATTTAGAGTTTTTCAGGTCAATATTTTTATTTTTCCAAAGGAAAGCTAAACACAGAGACTTTTCTTTGCTGCAGAAAGGCATGGTAGCTAAGATATTGGTGTATTCATCCCATTTTTTGCCTTGTTCCACACAGGTTTCTGGTTCAGATCTCCCCTCCTGCAGCTCCTCTGCTCCCACGTACCTTCATTACTTTCCTTCTGCCCTTTTTTATTCTTCTCCTCCACCCTCTTTGTTGCCTTTTAAGCTTACTGAAAATAATGAACTCTTGTGGCCTTCAACCTTTCTAACGTCTCTGCTTATTTCTGTAAGTTAGTTTTGGCTGTTAGGTTATGTTATAATGTTCCAGCACAGATATTCTTTTTGTGATGACAGTAAATAAGATACACACAGACTTTTCTGTTTATTTTTTCAGCTGTTCATTTATAGTAAATTTTAATAAAAACTGTGAAACAATTTTGTTCTGTGGGGGAGGCTTGACACAAAAGTAGAACAATAATGTGCCAAAAATGTGTTGTTATGATCTTTCAGATGGGTACTGTCACTAGGAGGGGTCTGCACTTCAGTCAGTATGAACATGATAAAGTATGAACAGTACAGCTGCAAACTCCCTTTGGATAATGCTGCAAAACATATGGAAAATGTTTCCTGACCTATGAAAAATAATATTGGGGCAGAATATAGTAAAGGGACTGGGTCAAAAGGGTGCATAAAGCATTAGCGCAAACTTTAAGTGCAATCTTGTAGCCATAAATTCCCTACTAATGAAATGTATATGCAACTTGTACAGCTCCTCTGTGTTTGAAAAATCTATAGTGTTAATAAAGTGACAGTTAGAAATCTATACAGGACCTTATTAATTCATTATTTATTTTAAGAGATGGCCCTGAATCTAAACATACCCTTTGGGGAAGTTTGGATTTTGATTTAGGTTCAAATCCATACTTTTCTGGGCCAGGACCCATTATCAATTCTGCTTGGTTTGCACGCCTGTGCCCTGCCTTGTTCAATCCCTCTTGCACATATTTAGACATTGAGCTGGCAACCCCACATGTCCCACTTTGGGGCCACCAGCCAGGGCATTTCTCCCTATGGAGTAGGACCCAGAGCAATGGCATCTGGACGAAGCTGCTTACATGCCCAGGAGAGGTCCCAGTCTTTCCATCTACCTTTGTAAAGGTTTTACAAGGTCCTTTTACATGTGCCTGCCCTGTACCCTCTCTCCCTCAGCCAGGAGAAGCTCTGATGAGGGCGAAGCCCTTCCTCTCCCTCAAGCTTTGGCAGAAGGCCAGCTCTCCCCACTCCAGCCTCTACCTGCTGCATCCAACAGAGGGGTATGGTCTTTTGATCCTCTCCATAAGGGTCTAGTGGAACCAAACCAAAAGGTAGACAAAGCCACTTCTCTGACACGGGGGAGCACACAAGTGCCTGGGCTGGAGGGGATGACTCCCAGATAAAAAGTGAAAACTAGAGCCTCTAGCAGGCATTAGACAGCAGGAGCCTGACCACATGCTTGATAAACCCAGCTGATTTAACGGATCTCCTGGGTGACTGCAGCAGTCACCACCTCTGTGACTGCCAGCAGGATCCAGACCCACAACACTCGCCAGCAAAATGGTCAGCAAACATGTCTGCACGAGGCACAGCGGGAAACACCTCTGAAGTAAAAACACCTCATTTCAGGCCTCAGAAGGACTAACCCTTTTTAATGATTATGATTGAGTGTCTCTTACTTGGTGTAAGAACCACAAGGCGCAGGATGTAAGTGCTTCTCCGTACTCTAAATTGACTCTGTCACTTTTTTGTGGTTTTTACTTGCTTTATAATCGCTCACTTGATCCTACCAAAAATAAACTAGCACAATCAATGAGATAGGTAGACCGTGGGAGCAAGGAATAACCACATGATTAAGGGGTTTCAGGCTTAGGTCCTAAATAACCATAATTGCCACTCTATTATCTACAGAGTTAGGAACAGAGAAAGGTGAAGAAAGAAGTTGTTACTGGGAATTTATGATAAAAAGCCTGTCCTCACACAGGAGGAACTATGCTCATTCTTTCAGATAGCAATAATTAAATTCTAACAATTCAATTAAAGCAATAAACTGTTGTAGGATAAATAGTAGAAACAAAGAATACCCTTCACACTAAATGTCCACAGCACAAAGATTCATCAAAACAGTCATTTTTTTGCCCAGAGACGCTGGAGCAGGAGGGACACCTTCAAACAGACAACTGAAACATTCAGTATTAAAATTCTGCTCTGGATTATCCTTTGTGAACAGCAGAGAGATATGGAAGAGAATATGTTATTGAGGCTAATTTTTTGTCTTACACCTGTGGCAGGATGCTTTAGGGTCCTGATCTGCAGTGTGCAGGTAAGAGATGATGTAGGATAGTGCATTATATAGCTGATGTACTGTTGAAAAAAAGTCAGTGCTGGAGTGACCACATTAATTTGCTTACACTTTCCTTCTGTTATGGATGGAAGTGTTCCTCCTACTCTTATTCCCATATATCAAATTTATCATAACTGCCTTGTGAGAGTGGGGAAAAGAGTCATGGCAAAGGAAGAAAGGGAGATTGGATATTACCCTCTCAGTCACTTTTTTCAGGGTGAGTGGCAAAAGAAAACAAAATGCATTTTCTCTTGAAAGAAAAAAGTAATATTTTCCCTTTTCAGAATTCAGTGTGTTAAAAACATCCCTCCTTTACAGCTTTATTAACATACATTTGTAGCTTAGTGAAGAATATTTTTTTCTGAAACTGAAAAAATGAAGCAACAGTAGGTTTTAAGATAAATTATTAGCAATATTAACCAAAGCTCCAGGAAGGCTTATAGCAAGAGGATGATGAAATGAAGTCAACTGGGATAACTGGCCTGAAGTAGGGTAAGGATCACCACTCACTTCACTTATTCAGGTGCCTATTAAGCTAATTGGCTGCCTTGTCTTTTTTACTGGGTGAGCTTCACATGAATTTCTGATTTCACACACTTCAATGAAGTAAACAGAAGTACCTACAGAGCTGTGGGAAGAGCTCAGCTGGCACAGCTTTGGGACAGAAACTGTCATCCTGTGCAAGGTGCAGGGTGCCAGGCCCCCTCAGCTTTTTCCAGAGTGGTCACTACTCGATGACAACTGAATGACCAGTTAGTTGAATAGTTCACAAGCTGATGACAGGAAACAAAAGAAAGAAAAATGCTCAACCAAAATTTTGTGAAGAGATTCAGCCAACATGCCAAGGACAGGCCCAGAATAATTCCTTACTGCTAACAGACATGGAGGTAAAAAGGATAAGTTTGTTAACATTTTCATCGATATTTGCATGATCCTTGCAGAGAAAAATGCAGAAGAGGAAAACATCAGAAAATCACATATTTTTTTCAAGTGACTACAGTTATATAAACTCACCCTGTGATACTATCACCATCAGGAAAAGGAAGGGTCCCTTGAACTCCAACTGGTGAAGAAATGAAGCAGCATGTGTCCATAGAATATGGTCACACATCCACCTAGCAGCTGTTTGACTGTTTTCAACACTGACAGCGCACGTGCTGGATGTAATGACAGCCTGCTCGGTGATACCTGTGCTCCAGAATATTTGGAGAAGGACCAGCTGCTCACTACAGCACCCAAGTCCTTTGGAGTCGGCTCACTTCTGTTATGAATTTGACTCTCTCTGGAAGTTATCTGATCTGATTAGCACGCAGGTGCAAGGAGGCCACAATGGCAATTGTTTGGCTTCTACTAGGAAACATTAGGAACCATAGAAAATCTTCTAGAGGAAACCAGGTACTTTAAGATACTATTAGGAAGAAGAAATTGCCTTTGTTTCAGCAGAGAAACAAGTGGATAAGATGGTCTTTGTCATTTAAGGGTCAGTGTATGAACATCTTATGTTCATAAACTAGGATGCTGAAATCCTGTGCCATATTGCTGTGATAAATAAATGTAATTGTGTCTCAATTTCAAATCTAAGAGCTCCATATCACATAAGAGGCCCAGACATTAGACCTGTCAAAAGATGAGATAAGGAAGAGATGGATGAGGCATAGATACTGTCTCTGACATTCTCTGGTGGACCACACTAAATATGAACACAACTAAAAAGCCAGTTTTTAAGAGCAGCATCTATTCACTAATTGTTTTCTATGTGCTATGGTTCAGACTTGTGAAAACCAGAAATATATGAAGCAGTAGGCATACTGCTATGTTGGCACGTTCTCTGCTTGTCTTTGCTGAGTGAAAGGCAAGGGATCATAGCTGAGAAGCTGATTTTACCAGTTGCCTCAGGACCAGAGCACTGGTAACCCCAAGAACAAAAATTCATCAGTAGAGCTACAGGCAAGGCGTTGCCCACATGATGTCCCCTGAGAAGCCAAGGTACTGCAGTCTAGGGCTAGCTGGGGTTAGACAAGACTCGGTGCCCTGTAACATGTTTCCTCACTTTTCCTTTCCCAGAGTTATTTCTAGTCATTTATTTCCCCAGATGGCAATTTCACGATTAACATGGAATATATTCATTAGCTCCTTGCGGTCCGTATTTCAATTAAGAAAATAAAGAAAACCAGAAGCAGCAGCTGCTAGAAGTCAAGCTCCTTTTTCTTAATATGAAAAGAGCAGCCTGGCTCTTACCGGGGCAGTAGCTCTGTCTCCTACAGTTACAGCACGCTCGGGGAGCACGGGAGTTCAAAAGCATTCTGCAAGGTCCTGGTGTTAGGGCGAGGATATTTGAGTCCTTGACTCCAGTCCTTATCCTTTTACAGGACCAAGGATTTCAAATGTAAGCTTCAAATAGCAATTAAAAATAGCAAGTGAAAGCATTCTTTAGGTATTTCATGTTGTCCTTGTTCTTTGTCTGTGATACACCTGCCATGGAAAATGTTGGATATGAAAAGTGCAGCAAGGTTTGACAAATGATTTCCTGTTTAATTAGAGGTATGTATGGTTGACATACAATACAAGATGGAAGCCAACAGATTGCTCATGGGACATCCTCAGAGTGCCTAGAAGAGGTCCCAGCTTCTAGCTCTGTTTTGCACATCTATGTCTGAGAGTTCTCAGATTAAAGATCTCAGAAAAATAGTTCAGTTTCAAATACAGATGCATGTTCCTCTTTCACAAAGACACATCTGTCCTCACCATGCTGAATCGTGAGGTATTTCTTTTCTGCTTAAAAAGCCCAACAGTTTAGGACAAAATTCAGTTTTAAAGCTGTATAGTAGAGGCTGAATGTATTTCCTTCTCACAGCAAAATGTTATCATAATTGAAATATAAATTATACCTGCATTTGCAAAGCAGATTCCAGTCCCACTCTTTTTGTACATATATAGATTATACATATATACACATGCATTATATATATTTTTATATCTATAAAATGATGATTTTCTGGTCCATACACTTCAAAAAGCAATATGGGGAGGGATGCTGGTCTCTTAGTGCTTCTGCATTATGATCTACTGACCCTGAAAATAGGGTCAGAAGGAGGTCTCACTGCTAACTGGAAAACTAATCAATATAATTCTACCAAAGGGCTGGTACACACCAAGTAATATAGTCCCCTCCCCCTCAGCAAAAGTCTGTGCCTCATTGCAGAAAATACAAACACCACATTTTGATACTCAGGAAAAAGAAAAAACATCAACCAAACACAAAGGTTTATTCTTTCTGAGGCTGGGGATATCACCAAGCCATATCACAGTTCTCGGATTTTAATTCTGAGGAGTTTGATCGGTTATGTTTCACAGTTTAGGCTTCATTCCTTAGTAAGAAACATAGAATTGTGCCTTTGTTCTCTTCATCGGTTAAAAGTAACAACCAATGATGAAAAAATTATTTTCTTCCTCTGTCCCTTCCCTCTTCCTTCCCTCATCCTCCCCCCAGTGTTAAATGAGAAAAATAAGCCAGTCTTATGCTATGCTGAGGATCGTACTCACAGTGAAGGAGGGTAGCCCTGTGCAGCCTGGAGGGATGCCATCATACAGCAGGGCTGCATTTGATTCTGATCAGGTACTTTTACTGAGAAAGAGAGCAAGACAAAGGGTAAAAGGTCACTGGTGACTAATTTTCTGAAAACCAGCAGCTTGTGTAAGTAATAGAACATTTATTGTATTTCTCTGTCATCCCAGCAATGAGCTAGAAAATCCATAAGAATTCCCAGCACTAGCCTTTATTAAAGTATAGCCCTGGATTAGTTTAATGTCCAATTTAAAGTCACTGCCTGCACCTACTTTACTTACTTTTCTTAAAGACAGCGTTTTCCCCCCCGATACTTCCCAATTTAAGTTGCCAAGAATATATTTCTCCGTCATAAAAAGTAAGATTTCATTTATTTTATACATATATATGTGTGTATGTGTATTTTGAGGAAAGGGCACTTGATTGCTGCATTCCTACATTATTTTCCCCACAATGAAATATTAACGCATCACTGGAGCAGGGCAAATACTGCAGAATCCAAGTACAGACTTCTGAAAAACAACAGCACAGGAGTCACAAAGTCCCTTTACAATGTTTGCACCCTTTCCTTTTGCTCTGTGTAAACATTCATGTAGTTTCAAAATATTTTTTCTCTGAAAAGATGTTTATACTGTTGTGGACGAGGCAGAAACTCTTAACCTGAATTCCTCAGGTCCATACCCAAGCCACAGGTCTCAGGCTAATCAGCTTGAAAAGAAGGGAAAAATGTCCCTTCTCCAATGGGAAGCTGCCAAGCGCTGTGATCATCATGCTCCTTGTCCATAATGATTTGGATGGAGACCCCAAGTGCCTTGGTAATGTTGGAGATGGCAATCAGCATTTTTAGTCAATATACTTGACAGCTATAAACACTGTTATTGGACCTTCAGGGAGATCCTTGATACATGTTAACCCTACAAAATGTAATTACCCTCTAGACTTGACTAGAACAACAAAATATAAACACTGCTTTGTGTCAAGTGGCTGCTCACCTCTTCCACAGGATTTTATTAGGCAAATTGTCTTTCGTGGCTCAGATTTTACGACATCTATGCCCAGAAGAGCTTCCTGGTAGATCACCTGAATCATACATACTCTCCAGAGCGTTCTGTCCCAGTGTGCAGTCCTAGCATGTCTCCACATGAATTACACCCAAGCAGATGCTGCATTATCTGTAGTAGCCACCAAAGTCCTTTAGAAACAAGCCCACAGTTCTCTTGTACGTGTAAACTGTGACTGTTCTGTGAGCAGCCCTGAGCTGGGGAGGGACTCTTCATTAGGGACTGTAGTGATAGGACAAGGGATAATGGATTCAAACTTAAACAGGGGGCATTTAGGTTAGATATAGCAAAGAAGTTCTCAACTGTGAGGATGGTGAAGCACTGGAATGGGTTGCCAAGGAAGTTGTGAATGCTGGCAGAAACATCCCTGGCAGTGTTCAAGGCCAGGTTGGATGGAGTCTTGGGTGACATGGTTTACTGTGAGGTGTCCCTGCCCATGGCAGGGGGGTTGGAAGTAGATGATCTTAAGATCCTTTCCAACCCTAACTATTCTATGATTCTATGATTCTACACGGTAAAAACCAGTGCACTGAGGAAAGCTTCTACTATCTCCAACCCTCCGTGAGTCTGGAAATGCCTCTCCTCCCCATAACATGCCCATAAGGCCATCTCTGTGAGCAGTCTCTGCACAGTGCAAAGTGTGCCAGTCTCCTCCTTGCATGTGGTTTTGTGCTTTTCTCTGCCAACATCCAGTGCACCTTTTCATTGTGAGAACAGGGCAGATGTAAAGAGCTAACAGGAGAGAGAGGCTCTGCCACAGTAGATGGTCTTTCACATCAAGCATTTCCAGCCTCTCCCCTCTTCCCCTTCAGTGTTTTTCATCCTGACAGGCATCATCAGAGTAGTCAGTACTGGAGAAGACACCTGTTCTCAGTTTAGATTTTCTCATGAGCTCAGGAACCTTGGAGGGAAGGGGAGAGCAAGAGCCTACCAGAATATTTCTGACTCTCCAGGCTGTGCTCCCATTTTAGGAACTAGCTGCTTTCTTCATTCACTAGCAAGCATTGGCTTTTGGTCTTTTCTGCTATGGAGGGGCCAGTCTACAGCAGATTTCCTGTACCTGATTCCACTTCCTACTCCTGCCTGAGTTGCCTGAGATCATGGGGCATATTCTACTGGGGGAATAAAAAAGCCAAATACAACAAAATTTCCTTCAGATAATTTGAATTCCTGGTCAAAATTCCCATGTCCACCTCATGATTCATCCTTATGACATCACAGCCAGGAATCACAGTGGGAAAACACATGTGTATGATATGAAAGTTTTCCTGTATGGTCAAAGTTAATTAGACAGGATTCATATTTTACCTTTTTTACTTATAATTAATGTACACTTCCAAACATATCTGAAACAGGACATTGTATAAACTGTTTCAGATTCTAGATTTAATTAATTTTTTTTTTTTTTGGCAGCAAGTTTATGAAAATTATTTAATGATATTTACTGGGCTCCCATACAAGCCAGTTGCTTGGTGGAGGTATGATTACACATGCCCTAAATCAACAGCAATAATACTATTATAAACCAAATCATAGATCTTTAATTTCTGCTTTTTGCCGTTTAGTTATTCACAGGAGAAAAAAGCCCATATATGGTAAAAGCTTGTAGTCAGGGCTAAAAAAGACACAAGAGGTATAATATACAGATAGGCAGACTGTTTTAGTATAGTCAATATGACAATGACAATACTCCTGTACCCTACAGGGGTTTTCAAGTGAACAAAAGATGTAGAAACTGCAGAAATTTCTAAAATAAGTTGTCTATTTTCAGAAGTGCCACCGCATAGAAACCTGTTTGATTCTCATCAGAGAAAATCCCATCAGAGAACACACAATAAAAGAGACAACCTGTTCACCTAACAGCAACAGAAGCTGATTGTCTGGGACAAAACTCAAGAAAACTGAACCTGCCAACGCAGTGTCTTCAGAAAGGAGGAAGTGCTTAACAAGAACATTTCATTATGGTCTGTGTCTGGTATCATACACAGATCACACAATACAATCGCTTTGCATTTAATTTTGATCATGAAAACTTTTGGTTCAAGAGACAGCAAAGTGTAGTAGTTACTCTCCCATCCTATCCCTTTCAAATCTCTGTTCTTCATAGAGTGGACAAGGCGAAGAATGTGTCCAGGTGCTAAATGGAATTAAAATTTACTGAGGAAGGAACCCCAGGAGACATTACCAGCTGGTTACAATTACCAAGGTTCAAAACCTGAGTTAAAGGAAGTAAGATGGTAGATGGAACTGAGCAGGAGGCAACAATAAACTAATATGGTTTTGAAGGGAGACAGAAAACTAAGTAGAAATGGGAGTATTCAAGTACTGGATATAATCTGGGGCATATTAAGTGGAAGAAATAAATCAAGCAATAGCTTTGAGCACATGGTATAGAGCTGTGTTTTCCTTTATAATTTGTGAAATGATAGCAGTTTTTGACAGAGTTTTTAAGAATCAGCTGGACATATTGGAGATGAAGAGGTAAATCTGCAAATGCACACCACTGAAAATCTGGAAAGCCTGACAACAGCATGAGGCCTCAGTTTAAGTAGCTTCAGGCCAATACAGTACATTCAGAGATTACCAAAGCATTAGGCATGACAGGTCCAGTTAAATGTTAAGTAGAAACAAACAGTACTATTTCATGGAAAACACATTGGTGGAAAATAACAAATAATGTTCAGATAATTAAAAAGGGAGGAAAATATTATATACAAAAAGATCATGTTTGTACCATGACAGAGTTTCAGTGCTGTATGGAGAAGCAGTAAAGTATGTATGAAATCAAAAATAAAAAAGAAAAATGCAATTAATGCTAACCAGGGAACACACCATTAAGTATAGTACTGTAATGGACTATGGCTTTAGTCATGGAGCCTGTTCTTGTTTACACCTGCAGCCGTGCAAAGCAACTTGCAAGAAAGAGATCCTGAACAATAAAACTGAAGTCCCAAGCCTCCTAAATGTAAGCAGCAAGATATCCAGTGAAGTCATGGGAGGAGGGAGAATGGAAAAAAGGTGCATTTCTGAGAGGAACCATTTTGTGTTAGAAAGTGTCAAAACTTTTTCTAATTATGTAAAGAAAGTTCTTGATTAAATTTTTGGTCAAAGCATGTAGAAAGACAGCTAATAACCCAACAGTTAGGGCATACATAGGAATTGTAAGAAGTTATTAACCCTAATTTCTCTCTACTGGAGATGAACCTTGGATAAGTAATTATTTGAATAGAAAAATACAGACTGATCATATAATCTAGTGACCTGGGCACTTATCTGGAACTGGAAAAAGGCAAAAACTTGATCCCATATCCCATACAACCTATAGATCTCCAACAAGCACTCTAGCCACTAAATTACTGATTTTACTGACTTAACCTACACATAGTGAATTAGCCTTTCACATATATTCATTTGCTGTCTTAAGCCTCTGCCGTCATACTCACAAACAGGATAATTTTTAAAGTTTCCAGTTTTTTTCTAAGAAAGAAAATCCAGCTTCATAACACCATACAAACTTGCAAAAAAAATTTACAAATATTACAGGAACAGCCAGGAGTTACTACGCATTGGGTTTTTTTCTCAAGTATTTTAGAAGCAAGAGGTCACCAAGAAGATCATGAGGCCCCTTATGGCTGATGACAAGACTAATTTGTTGACAGAAGATTTAGCATTACTTAAGAATTATATGAATTCTTTTTATCAAAGGGAAGAATGGCTGATAGATACCAGAACAGATTTATTTCCCTATGGAGGAAGAAGAAATGCTGAAGGAAATCAATATCAGATCAGAACAGGTGATTGAGAAATCTGAATGTTCTAGTTGCAGGAAAGAAAAAGAAGTTTCCTATGGCTTTTTATTTTCCCCCTCAAAAAGACTATGATTGAGATCTCAGCTCTTTTATAAGTTGAAAAACTGAGAATCAAGACTAAAGAAATTCAGAAATATTTAAACTAGTTGCTTTACATCAGCAACATCTCCAGATAAATGATGTTTCTTAAAGCAAACTGGATGGGAGATTAATTTTCTCACTTTTTATCTACTTCATCCTGTTTTAAAGAAAACAAACCAGGATGTGAAGATGGAAGACTTCCACAGAAAAGGAGCTCTTGGACTGAGCTTGTGATTTACCAAGAACCAGACACTGTCAGCTGAGGAAAAAGCAGTCAGTCCTCACAGGTAAGCAAGCTGGAGGTAGTGGTAGTCTTGTCCTCAGAGCTGATTTGTGGGGTTTGCTGTTCATTTGGAAATCAAGATCATATGCCATAAGTATTTTCCTGCTTGAGTTCCTTCCCCTTCCCTCCAACAATCTCCCTCAAAGTAATCACAGGCTTTGTGCACACAGAGGAGAGAGGAGGCAAATATTTTTACAGAAAACACAGGAGAAAAATCATGTCCTACTTAAACTTCTTCGAAGCAGTCACCAAGACTAAAGGTGCTAGTCCTCCAAAAAACAGAGCATGACTCACAGTGTTTGGTTACAGCATGACAGTTCTGCCCCAAACAGAGCCAAGCTTTCCAAAACCACCACTGTTTAGTATGTCTCTTCTTATAAGTATTCAATATAAGATAACTTGATCACAAGTTTTGAGCACTCCTATCACATAATGACTTCTCAGAGCTCAGTATTACTGAAACCCGAAAGATGGCCAGTAGGACAGAGGCCTTTAAAGGCAAATACCAGGTTTTTACATGTATTTAGACATGTGAGCTGTCCTCACAGCGTAGTCTAGGAAATAGCCACAGACTTCAGTAAAGAGGCACTTCAGCACCTGGGCTGTAGACAACCCTCTGGTGATGGTGTTGCTCCAACTACCTGGCTGAGGGATCAGCTGGAGCATGATGTGGCTCTCTTGCTCTCTGCCTGTTCATCCATGTTTCCTTCCCATGGCAACAGGGGAGGGAAAGGTATCTGAGTCTTGTCCAAACAGGGAGATGGAGGCTGGTCAGGGGCACATCTGGAAAGGGATGGCCCTGGGAGGTCCCAGGGTACAGCCAGACTGTGTCAAAGAGGAAACATCAGATCACATCCATCAGACAAAGTGCAGTTTTGTTTCCCGACGCATGCTGCTTTGTAGATTTATAACTTCACAAACACTCCTAATAAAATCAGGAATTATTTCCACACTAAGCTGCTCCTCAGCATGAATAAAAAAAATGAGAATCAAGCTAAGTTACCTAATACCATCTGGTGTCTCTTCAAGTATTTGGGGAAAACTGAAGAAGAAATATGTAAGCTTTGAGTACAACTATAATAATCTATGGCCTCATTATAGTGAGCTGTTGCAGAAAAAGAGAGGTAACTTCAAGTGTTTCAAATAAATTTGGCTATATTAAGCACTGAGCCTTACCTTAAGATCAGGAAAACGAACTAAGGACTAATAATGGTAGACTATTATAGAAATAGTCATTCACTGAGAGATTAATATATAATCTATAAAGGCACAATTTACTATTTGAATTTTTTTCAGGGAGACAGCAGAAGAGACAATGAAGGCTTCAATAAAGCAACGAGGTTACAAAATACTATCGACTTTTTCAATTTGGGCTCAGAAGAGTTTAAATGAAGAAAGCCCACACCAAGCCTACTGAATCTGAGATACTTCTGAGTCAAAGGCACAAGCCTGCATATTTAAAGGCAGTTGTGCTTCCCAGGCTGCATGAGAGATGGTCTCAGAGCAGCCACTCTTCCATCCCAACACAAATGGTTTTTCCGAGCTAGGAAAACTATTCAAGGCAGCAGACAAGGCCTCACAACCAGGCCTACCTATCACATATCTCTCTCTCAAGTATGTACTGCTACTTAAAAAGAAACCTTTCTCCGACTCCAGCTGTTCCTACTCATTTGAGATTGCATGTTTCTCTGTACTTTTTATGCAGTAAATAAATGACAGTCACACATACAAATCCTGGATAAAAGCTGCGTTTCACATCATACTTATTAATGAACGGTCACTGCTGTGAGATTTGCCTTAGCTCATGATTCATCTCTTCTCAGAGGCAAGCT
>NW_009915082.1:179529-207720 GCF_000696875.1 Nestor notabilis | reverse complement strand
TCAAAGGTGATTCTAGACCGTATAATTTTAATCTTTGACTGTAGAATTTTTTGAAGAAGGTCACAAGAAAATGACTGGCACTCACTCATTCTTATCTAGTTCAGATTTTCTTCAAACTCAGTAATGGTTAATATGCAACTACTCAAGCTAAAAAAAAAAAAAACAAAACAGAAAAGATGCAACGTCTTCTGGGAAAATACTGCCTATAAAATAAAACGTCGAACATCTAAGAGTATCTGAAGGTTTGTGGGTAGCCTAAATGGGAGTGTCAGAGTATAGCAGAAGCTGCAATTACTGCTAGGTCTGCTACAGTTCCATATTAAACATTAAGTTACCTCTAGACAACAGGGCATCTTACTGCATGAGAACTTTCCACCATGCACAGTCTGCAAGCCCACACAATGAAAAGGAAAGCCTCTCTTCATCTCATCTTTTGGAAGTCTCTAATATTTTGACCAGATCCTTCCCATAAAGACTCATGTGCTGACTGAAAGTACCTATTCCTTGTAGAGGATCCAAGGACAAAGGATAAGAATGCTTCTCCTCTTTTAATCCCTGGAAAACAGAATAATCTGATTATCAGATGTTGTGATGAACGTAGATGAACTTCCTGATTTGTGGTGGGAGGACTCTTTATCCCATATGCTAGTAAATGCCAAAATGAGGTAAGAGTGCAAAGACAGGAAAATGGCTTAAAATCTACTGTGTCTTGCTTCATTTGTTTTAAAAGCAATGCAGTTTACAGCTTGCAATAAAGTTATTCCATCATAGCACTGTTTTGTACTTTGCTTCTCTCCTTCTTATGTTCATGAACATTAATACCTAAAAGCCACCTCTGGTAATCAAATCTTTGCTACAGTTTTGATGCTAATCCAAAAAGTCATATTGCCTGAAACTGGCAATGGAATTTCTTGAAACAATGGCTGTGTCAAACTTTCTAACCAGAAAGCATTAGTAGCATTATAATCTGTATTTCTGCTTCTTGTCAACACTGCACTTACTTTGTGTCCTGCTGGAACTCAGCTTCCAAGTTTCAAATTTGCAAAAAATCATCAGTAAAGTGCCACCAGGAATCTGAGTGATGGTGCTTCATATGAGTGGATCATGCCTCACTCTAGTCTTCTTGCAGACAATTTTCCTTATTTTTTTGTCCTTAATATACCAAACATTTCAATACTGTCACCATTCCTATCATAAAATGACCTTAGTGCTATAATTCCAACATCTTGTCTCATATGACACCTCCTTGCTTCGCTTTCACAGGTGGAAGAAGCATCACACCAAATGATATTAAGTAGCAACTAGCTCTGATACACCAGAGACATGAAACTGGATGTGGGAAGAGAGCTCTGAAAGAGCTGCCAACAACAGCAGGAGGGGACCCGTGGACACAGCAGCTTCCTATAGCTTAGATACCTTCCTTAGATATCTGCAGGTGCATTCACCAGTGGGCATTATGGCGTGTTCTGGGTCCCACTCCTGAAAGCCAGTATATATCTATGGTTAATAAAAAAAAATGTTAAGCGTCATGACAGTTATGTATTTAATAAGTTTAGCAGGACTATAGCTCATATCTGGTTTTGCTTTTGGAGTTTTGTTCTGAATCTGACCTTTAGTGTAACTGAATAAAAAATTTTGTTTTCTTTTACTGCTAAGCCAAGTTGGCCCTGTACCTCTGGGGGACCCAAGGAACAACAAGCACAGAGCTCAGACAGTCCTGACAGCCCTTTCCAGCAGGACACCTTTAGAAGGTCCAGGCATTGGAGACTGTTTCTCAAAGACTTGCGAAAGGCCCGTTTGAGGTTCAGAGTACTGCCAGCTGCTGAGCCAAAGAAAAATCCCCTAAGCAGTAATGGGTTATCCCCTCAAGGAAAAGTCATGTGAAAGACACTTTCAAACAAACACAGCCATTCCTTGTAAGCAGCTTCAAATACAATAATGTAATCTTTCACCTCCAATACATTGCCCAGTCGCTTGTCCAAAGTCATGAGCAGGGCTGTGGACAAGAAACACCTAGTTCTCTCCTCTTTCTGGCACCACCCGAAAAGACATGGGGTCACTTTTGTTGGTTAACTTCTTTTGGTGATACTCGCTTCTTCAAAGCACCCCCAGCTGTTAGCATCATGTACAGATACGTTTTGTGGTTTGTAGTTTTGAAGTTGTCATTTTTGAGCTTTTTAGTTTTCAGTGTCCCATACATACATTTGGAAAATAACTGTAAAGAAGGTATTTACAGGTATGGGTCTCAAAGCACTGAATTCATGCCTTAACACACATTGCCATGCTCAGACTGTAACAGAAAGGCTGTCAAGCTTTCAGGTTAACCATTTTCCTTTCTCTGCCTCCTACTCCCCTTCTGTCAGATCAGGATCACACTGCTATTCTTCTTCAAAAGATTTTTTGAGAGAAAAAAGTTATGGGAGTGATAGGGGAGAAGGTACATTTTCATTTCAAGTGATCCATGCTGAAATAAGTGCAGTGCTGGAGTGAGTAGAAGCTGGGAAGGAGCTGGGTTTGTTATGCCTCCTTCCACTCCTTGCTGCTGCCAACCTAAACAAAAACAAGAGAAGGGGGAAGGTTAGTGTTAAGAAAGAGCTTACATACACTCAGTTTTGGAAAGCATCCACTCCTTTCCTCTTCCACATCAAGCCTCCTGGATAAACCCTCCTGACTAGGTATAAACAATGTGCCCCATGGAAGCCCAGGGTACAGTTCTGGTGCAGGGTGTGCTGTGGCCCCACATGGGGCACCAGGACTCAAGTGCTTTGTATGAAAGTTGGCTCCTGTGACATGAAAGCAGAACCCTGCTAGTCATATATCAGACATCAAACATTGATTCCTCAGCACCTCTGCCACCCAAGAAAGAGATGAATCCAAAAAACTCTTGTTTCCTACATGTGAATAAAGTAGTGGTGTGAAGCAGGGTGTACAGAAAGCCGTATAAAAACTAAAGACCCTTACCACAATTTTTAGGAGGCTGAGCACAGATTGCCTGCTCATCTCCTGCCTCACTGGCAGTATTTTTCAGAGCACAGAACACTGTGAAGCACTGTGAAAGGCTGTTTTATTTAATCTTTCTTCATCTGAATGCTGTGTTTACTTTTTATTGTTGTTGGGGTTTTGTTTTGTTGTATGTGCTCAGGCCAGAAAAGCATCGCTGCTGAACACGTAATTCCCCTTATGCAGTAAGAGACATCAGTAGCAGCACTCTTGCTATCAGTCCCCAGGGTCTGGCAAGAGGATTTTGTTGACAGGGGCACCTTGTCCTACACACCACGGGAGCACTGGAGAAACTACCAGTCCCCAATCCTGTCAGCACATAGGGTGAGGAGGGGAAGCCTGCAAACAGCACTCTGCAGGTGACTCATTTTACCGGGTGGCACAAACAACATCCACTGCAACTTACTTTGTGTTCATTTGTGCCACAGTCTGCAGGTGTCATGCCCACCTCAGCTCCCCAGGAGTTTGTTCAGTGCAGTGTTTTGACTACTTTAAATAGCATATATGCCAGGGACAGGGAGGAAACTACAGCCAGTGCAGCTGGGATGGAGAGCCTGGTCACCCTCTGGAGATAAGAAGGTCACAATGAAATATTTCATAACCCTGGTTATCTTCTGAATTTGGTTCAGTCCTCATGGGAGGGAAAGATTCGGGGGTGTGTGTGTGTGTGTGTGTGATTCTCCCTCAAAAGCAAATGTTTATCCCTGATTGCAATGCATAAATTACTTTATGGGTCCAATACCCTCAAGGGTGCATCTGAGAGTCGTATAATGTTTCCATGGGCTTCTCAGATTTACAATAGCTGATAGATGTGTAAAATCCCAAGTAGCCAGAAACTCCCTTGTGAATCCAAATGTGCAGATGCTGCAAAGCAGAAATTATCGCTGCTAATGTTACCATTAACTTGTACTCAGAGTTTTCTCCTGCAGGTTTTTCTTCTTTTTTTTTTCTTTCTGGCTCCCATGTGTTTGTGGAGATTCCACCTACTTTTAATTAATTAAGGCTAGTTTTGATAACTTTTCTCACATGAATGTGGAGGGTGTGAAGTGCCACGCATTCTGAAAAACTGGAGGATATCAGTGGGTTCTTAATCCAAAGGCCCCGAAAGATTAAAATGAAACCAGAACTGAAGTGATCTATGAGACTGATACAAAGGAATCATCTGGTCTAAATTTTGTAATTTCCTTCAACAAAAATATTTGAAATTGAAATTAATATTAATGCAGAATTACACTTTAAATGAACTGCTCTGAAATAATGAAAATGTTATTCCACTACTTCAGTCAGCAAAGCATAAGCAGCAAAGCCAAACCTTTTTCATTACAACTGAGAGACCCATTTCTTGTTGGTCCCGTTCTGGTTAATCAGGTTCAGCGAGATAAACACATACTACTGTGTTGGCAGCTACAGAGACCTGTGAAGCTCTCTCTTTGATTGTTAAGAAAAAGAGGAATGCACCTAGAAATCTCGAAAGAACAACCTAACAGCCCAACCATTTTGAAATGCTGCCTTTTGGTGGACCAGTCTCTGGGTAATGAGGGGCATTTTAAAATGACATTTTAACCGTGGTTCTTGGGAAGCTGCTGCTTGAGCCCATCAGTCACGTCTTGACAAGTCTTCCCCCTTACATGTCTGCCCAGCTCTGCTCCTGGCGCAGGGGCAGCCCTGTGAACTCCTGGCCACGGGAGCCAAGTCTGTTACCGGGGGACTCTCCCGAAGGTCTGTTTTCACAGCATGGAACCCATTTCACACCACCACTCTCCTTCAGGTTTCCTTCCCCTTGGGCCTAAGTAACACAACTGTGGCACTGACTTCAATAAGTAATTTTTTATTGTGTCTAATCATGTGCAAATGTGCTAAAATTGGTAGTTTTTAGCAAACAGTTATGGAACATATTACCGTAAGGCATTTGTTCATGGCGTGACAATGATTGGCCCCATGCCACTTAAATGTTTTATTTAATAATGTGGGAATTTCAGTGTGTTTTCCTTTCATTATTTTTAACTTGAAAACAGAAACAGAAAGCCCCTTCTTTAAAGTTAAAACTTTACCGCCTAGAGTCTGTCAAAAGCAATATAAGCATCTGGATTTTAAAAAGGGAGCTTTTGCAGGATGTTAATTTAATATACTGGCATATTTCATGCATACTTTTTATATTTTGTATGCTTGAAGCTATCTCCACAGTGACCACCCAGGAACAACGGACTTTTCAAAATTCGAAACTTACGAGTAAAAGATGATGTTCATGTAACGTTGAGCATTTCAGGTAGTATCTGCCAATCTTGGAAACCAAATGTTATGCATAACACTTCAGCTGTTCCCTGCAATGCATTTATATAAGCCATCAGGTAAAATAAAAGGGTTTACATTACAAACAATCTAACCTTTAGCTCTTAGAAGGTTACGCTTCCAAAACAATCCCACTTTTAATAAGGTATGCTATGAATAGAAACATTTTCAACCATACATTAGTAAGAGCTTTGCAAAGTAACATCTCAAGCCCACACTTTTTTGGCCAGGATGCCACACTGCACTGTATGTCATGTGAGAGGAATTAATAATCAAGTACAGGTTGCTATTCTAAATTAGGAACTTCATTAGAATAAGGGAAAACATGCATATGTCTTTCCTTATTTTCCTGAAAAACTTCTGCTGAAATCTTTTGCAGCAGCTCCTCAACTGGAAGAAAGAATTCTCCATTGCTTAATGCTGTGCACACTGATTGCTGGCTGGCTTGTGAATTTCAGGAACAAACATATTTCTTTAGAAACACAGTCTAAAAGCATAATGTGTTCAACATGAAGCAGTTCTGTTTGTGCAAGTAATTTGCTCATACATTTCCATAAATCAAATTTGGAAGCAAAAAGGAAAAAAACCCACATATTTTATTTTCAGCTGAACTCTTCCATTTCAGAATTTGATATTTTCCCCAAACACCCTCCTTACAATTTGCCTGCCTAAAACTATTCTGCGGGCTTTCTTTGGGTAACTATGTTGAAGCTCCCATTTCATAAAATCAGCATGGCAAAACGTTCTCCTATATACTGCCTTGCAAGAGACAGTTGGAGAGAAAAACAAGAATATATTGACAAATAAATGTTTTTAAGAATGACTTGCCCTGACTTTTAAGGTGAATCTGAATGACAAATACACAAGACAGCCCCAACAACCAAATTATAGGAATAATTTCTTATTATTAAGAAGGAAACAAGGAAAACAAAACAGAAGGAAAAAAGGGGGCATGCGGTAGATACAGACAGACCTAGAGAAAAGTATGCAGGGATACATTTTGTGCTTCATCACTGACATAGCCAGAGGTTTTTGTTAGTTAATCTTTGGACCCTACAGTAATGGTCTTACTGTAGTTATGTGAGCATCCAGTGTCTCCTGCTTACTACATCACATTTTATTTCATTTTTTCCTACCATCACCCTAACCATTCTCCTCAAAAAAAGGACAAACTATAATGCAAAAACCCTACTCCTGGAAGAGCAAAGCAAAAAGCAGCATTAGAAGAAATATCTGGGGCTGCTGCCTATACTACAGGTTTACCAGCCCTTTTACATGACAACTAGAAAGCTTGTCAGCTCCACCACAACAGTTTCTGGTGTGAAATAAAGTAATTTTTGAGAGGTTTTCAGCCATAGAAGTGTGAGCTGGAGAACTGAAGAGACAGGGAGTATGTTGGAAGCTGAAGAATCAGGAAGTGGAAGGGTTACGCGATTTTTACATTTTTGTTTTATTTTTTAAACCCAATTTGAACTCAGGCACTGAGATTCATCCCACTTGAAATAACACAGTTGAAATAATTGCGCTTGCTTGGCGCAGCTACAGGCGCTGATGGCCACAATTTAAACTACCTAATGACTGTGGTGGGCAGATTACCAGGGGTAGGACCACTCACTGCTCGTGCCAGAGAGGCTCTTAGACCTTTTGTGCAGCACCTGAGTAGCCTTGGCTATTTCCTGCTCAGTCAGCTAGTAACAGAGGACAAATAGAATAATTTTAAATTAACTACAACCACATCAGTGTATTCACATATCTGAACAAATTAGAGAAAAAAACTCCATGCACTTATTTCAACTTTTTAAAGAGTTTATTGTGGTGCCCTACATAAAATCATTTAACATATAGATTGTTTAAAAAACCCCAAACAATTATGTTATAAAATAAATATTGGCAGCAAAATGCTAAGGTGGAGGCATCCAGACTCTCTGTAAGCAAAGGCTGCATTAACAAGCTGCCAGGAAGCCAACAGCTGCATTTAATTTTCATAAAAGGAGGCAGATTGCTTCAGCCGCCCCCCATAGGGAGGTGAGGCCCAGGGTGTATCTTAGAAGACACGGCTGCTGCCGCCCCAGGCATCCCACGCACAAGACAGCAACCTCACACCACATCCCACAGTCTAGTGAGTCTCTCTTGCATGGAGTGGTAATTTGGCATTTTCCTTCTCCCATCCCACAGCTTGGGAATGAGGCTGTGACAGAAAAAGGGCACTTAGCTGCTTCCTAATCCACCCTTACTCCACGGATACAATAGGATAGGATGGGAAATAATTACTGACTAATGTAAGCCTGTTTCTATGCACTCGGAGAAGAACAGCTTCTTTAGATGTTAATAGGTCTGCTAGATATCAGTTTCAAAAGTCCATGCAACTCAGGCTGCTGGAGAGGGCAAAAGTTGAGGCAAGCAGAACTGCAGTGCACATCTTTCAGAGGATTTAATTTTCACCCAAGTCCACAAAGTATTATTTATGATTCCAAGACCGCTACCAGTTGCTGATGATGTCACACTTGGCTTTTTACATCTTTTCTGCCACCTGAATTCCAACTCCGAGAAATCTAACACCGCAGTGAAAGGCAGGAAGATGTCAAAAAGCATGTGCTATGACTTATCACGCCTCAAACATGCTGAGAACACAGACACTATGTAATGCCTGATAGAGTGCTTTCACATCGGGACATCAACAGCTTTTCCTTTGTCAGTAGTGCTAAATGAATTGGAAGATTGCTGTGCTACAGCTTCTCAGTCAGGAGAGCTGTCAGCAGCTTTGCGATGGCCATCTGGGGAAAACAAACGCTTGGCCCAAAGCAAGATGACGTAACAGGCAAGGAGCACTGGTAGGGACATGGTGGATTATATTAAAAACCCATCTTATTTGTTAGCTGTCTGTGGATGACAGCATTGGAGTGCACAATAAAATGCTTTTATGATGCTCTATAAATCCCATGGGTTCATCACACTTGTGTGCATCTTGAGCTCATCTATTGGCCAGGAATGAAACAGAAGTCAGTAATGTTTCATTCAAGATTAAAATTGTTATTTATGTATAACTCAAATAATAGCTGCTTCATAGTGCAGAAATCTGTCAACTATATTTTGGGTTTTTTTTTTGACACACATCTTTTCAACTCATTTTCCATATACATTTGTTTGGCAAAAGATCATAAATACTTTCCTTGCTGTGCTGTGGAAAACTAATGCTGTAAGGTAATGTACAATACGTATTATTTTTGTTGTACACAGAAAAAGAGCAAACCCGTTGTAACAATGACAAATGCCAAAAGTCAAGTGTCTTCTGCCCCAGTTTTATGAAGAACAGAAAATTCCTTGTGCTTGCAAGATTTAATCACATTAATAACAGTTTAATGTATTAACAAATAATATAATAATTCCTAAAATATGATGATTGATTCATGACTATGCAAAGGTTATTCAGTTGCATGTCTTTTGCTTATGCTGTTAGGTCTTGGCTGACTCATAGCGGCAGAATGGGAGAGATTTGAATCCCACTTGGCGGCTGAAGTAGGATGACTGTGTTTAATTCAGTGGAATTTCTCCTGATTTACAACAGGTTATTGGAGATCAGAAGCTGGGAAAATCCCCCTGGATCTCTTTTTGACCAGATCTACAGCATAAGGGCAAAACAATACTGATGAGGGTGCAGTGAATCAGCAGACCAAAATGACCTGTTTAAAGATGACACTGAGAAGTTTGCATGGTTGTAGCACAACCAGAACCTCTCCAGACTCAAAAACCAACCTGTGGAGATGCAAAAAGCAAAGGAAGAAAAAATGCAATCCTGCTTGTATCTTCCCTGTTTAAAGAATTCTCAGAAATGCACAAGCAAATATAGAGAGCATTTGCCTACACTGAATGTTAGCCCACTCTCTAGGATGCAATTGCGTTGAAGAATGGCAGTTAATAGACTTGCATCTTGGCAGGTTACAACACATCTGCCACTCATAAGAAATCATGTAAATTGAAATGTAGCCAGAGAGGAGAGGTACAGAAATCCAGTGTTGGATTTATTTAGATAAAGATGTTTGCCACTGAAGTCTGCATTAGCAATCAAGCTTACATTCATTCAGCAAAAGAAGAAGAGAAGTACCTTGAATGAATTTCAGCAGATCACCTCTGTCAACCAGGACTTCAGCAGAGATCCAGATTTGACTTAGTTTTCTCAATGGAAAGGTAAACAGTACGGCATGTTCTGAAAATTAAGATTCAATGATTAAAGACATTATTTATGACACATGAGTTTGCTCATTTTGTTTCTTTGTCCATTTCAGTATGAGTCACTGAAAAATCTGCTGATAGTACATATTTGCATAGCTCTATTTGCTTGGTCTGTTTGTGTTAAGTTACCATAGTTTTCAGACACATTCCTTTAAGGAATGGCAAAATCCAGGTAATAGTTAGGAGCCATAAACTGACCAATTGCTGTGGATACATGAATTTTCTAAAACAAAAAAAAACCAAAACCCACCCCCACTCTCCCCAAAAAAAATAGAAGAAAGGAAATTGCAAAAGAAGCAGCTGTGACCCTGGATCTCAACAGAAACCTGATTCTAAGAAATTACATATCAGGACCAGATCATACAATTCTGTGCAAATTCCTGAAATAAAATTTTTAGTTTGTTTTTTGGGTTTGGTTTTTTTTTTTTATTTGTTTCTTTGTTTGTCTGGTTATTTTCTTCTTTTTGGTTGGTTTGGGTTTGTGTTTATTTTTATTGTTCTGTTTTGTTTGTTTTCTTGTAATGTGAAGATAAAATCAGGGTTAGTTGTAATGCCACAGAAGAGATACTGCATGTAACTGAAATATCCAAGGTGTCAGAGATAAACTCAAAGACATCATCTCCACTGCTTGTAGAGTATGCAGACAGCAACATGAAGAATTATGCCTCTAGCCCAACCTCAAATTAGCTTCCATTAAAAAAGAAGGAAGAACCAAATAAAGTCAAACAAAACTGCCACATTCACCTCAATATTAAAAGGACCAAAAATATCTCGTTGCAAAAATTGTGTCATTCTTTAGATACTCAGTTAAATTATTGAAAGTACCACCTGAAGCTATGCAAAGATACAATTTCAGGTGTGTTCTCTATCTAGAAATTAATCAGAAAAAAATGGAATCTTCCCCTTTTAACAACAAAACTTCAAGTAGTATTTGATAAACAAACTTACAAGTTCCCATTTGAACATTGAAATGGTAAGTCATAGCTATAAAAGGCATGGAAGTATCTCCTTTTGTATGTGGGTTGCTGTACAGTGATAAAGGGAAGATGTGGGAGCTGCAAATATTGCTCTCTTGACATAGTATTCCACAACTTTCATATAGCTGCATAAAGGAAACACTTCAAAGAAATGGTACAAAAGTCAGTTGAAAGGGCAGAATGATTTTTTAAAAGTATTTTGTGACTTCTCATCTGCTACTTAAAACATTCCCATAGCTGCCAGTTGTAAATAATTCCTTTCTCCATGCAAAGCAGGCATTTTTCCTTCTTTCAGAGAAGCAGGAGATTTTAATGTTTTGAGGCTGGAACCCAGGTTAGCAGGGCTCTGCTACTGGATTAAAGCTGTGACTTTAAACCAAGCATCTCCCTTCACACGCCTATTTCTTTCCCTTTGCTTATAGCTTCTTGACCATTTATGGTGCTTCGTTCATCCATTGAACAGCTGTCAGTTTGCCTGCATTCCTTGTCTCCTGTCATCGGGATGATTTGGAGATTTTCTTCCTAATCACACCTAATTAGCTTGTTTAGAATGCATAATCCTCCTTAGAAGATTACTGCAGCAGAGGCTTTCAGGAAATACACGCTCTTATGTTATCGAAGGTCTTTGGCATAAATGGCTTGTGACTTTCTACCCCTTCACCCCACTATATCATTAGAGGTGTTTGGAAGAATGCACAAGCAGCTTCCAAGAGTCTTCTACAGCCCTGTGTTTTCCTTGGGAAGCAACAGTGGCTGAAGAGGGATGTATAGGTTTGAACTGATGTTTTGGAGGAGGTGATGTAATGTAACAACAAACTGGATTAATTAACAGGCATTTTAAATTAATTCACAATGTGCATAGTTTAAATAATTTTATCAGAAATATAAATAGCATCAATATTTACAAGAAACTACATATCTACCATCACTGTTTTTTCCTACCATGGGACTGAAAGATACTACAATCTACTGAAGTTCTTAATCAATCAAGAGGAAGAGAAAAGGTGAGGAGAAAAGAGAGAAAGAATTACAGGAGAATTAAGATTCCTAACCTGCTAAAGATCCAATAGCCATTGTTGGAAAAGGGATATCTTCTATAATAACCACATTTATTATGCATTGCTAGTAAAATCCTGACAGGTTTATCAAGTCATTATACAGAAACCCTACCACCAGTGCATGCTCACATACCAAAAGCCCACAGTCTAACATTACATGTTTGGGCATTCGTTGGACAAGAATATTTCAGGGGGGAAGATGAGTGAAAAAAAAGAGAAGAGATAAAAAGAAAGAATCTCCTAATAACATGAGTGGTGTCAGGCATATCTGCAGTTCTTGACAACTGCATTATTTCCACCATCATTATCTCAATGTTACTCTATAAGCCCCCTGAAAATACCTTGTAAAAGGATAACTCAGAATCCACTGATCTTATGAAAGTACAGGTTTTAATTGCCTAAACCAACATCCTCCTCTGCATTTTCTCTCTTTACAAAAGATCCTAATAGACTTGAAGTGCCCAGGACAGAAATAGGTCAGTAGTATAGAACACATCAAATTTAAACAAAATTCACCAAAACACTGCAAGTTTGTGAACTGATTTTGAGAAGCTGGGTGTTCGAATAGAGCAGAAAAAAAATGGATGGAAAATGAGGTTGGTTTTTTGGAGGAAAGGTTATGCTGACACTTAAGAGCGACATCTGGTTTACCCAAGAATAAGTGCCAATAAATACCTTAAGATGGAGCATTGACCACACACCTTTGCAATCACACTGGAGATATGTGAAATTTATCATAGGCCTCCCTGTTATTTACCTCACTAGAAGAAGCACATTGCTAAAAAGCAAGAACAAACAAACAAACAAACAAACCAACCAGTTTGTGAGGCTGTCAAACAAACAAACCAACCAGTTTGTGAGGCTGTCAAACAAACTGAAGCAGGAGATGAAGGCAGTGAGACCTCATTCAGCATCACGACACAGTCAGCATGTCCAACTTTATGTGGCCAAGTCAGTGCAGACTTGGGAACATTAGCTCCTGCCTTTCAATGCTTATGTGACTTACACCACAACAGCAGAGAACAAAGGCAAAAGAAATCAGGGTTTGTGCAGAGTTTATTAATAAAGTGTGGATTAACACCATTTCCAGGTCACAGAATTCAACCTAGGTAATTAATTTCCTTGTTGAATTTGCCCAAAGTCTTCCTTGGTTTTTTGCTCACCAGCAGCAGCCCCCACTACAACTACAAGTCAGAAATTGCACAGATATGTTCTAAAAATTAAGTCCTAATGGAGTATTTGAATAAACTGACCTAGAACAGAGTCACCAATGTCTCTCTCAGGATGTTTCTAAGCAGTGTCAGAAGCAGTGAACTTTCTTTTTCATGCTGTTTCTGTTAGAAGAAATAAAAAGCTGTAATACAGTAAAAAAACTGGACAGATGTCTTGGTTTTGGTTAGAATAAAGTTATTTTTTTCCTAGTAGCTGGTATAATGCCCTGTTTTTGATTTAGAATAATACGGATGTTCTAGTTGCTAAGCAGTGCTTATGCTAAGTCAAGGACTTTACAGCTTCTTATAGTTCTCTGCTAGCAAGTAGGCTGGGGGTGCACAAAGAGATGAGAGGAGACGCAGCCAGGGCAGCTGACCCCAACTGACCAAAGGGACTTTCCATACCATGTGATATCATGCTCAGCAATAAAAGTGGGGGAAGTTGGCTGGGGGGTGGCAGCCCGCTGCTCATGGACTGGCTGGGCATCAGTTTGTGGGTGGTGAGCAATTGCACTATGCATCACTTGTTTTGTATAGTCTTTTGTGATTATTATTATTTTGGCTTTCTTTTTTGTCCTATTAAACTCTCTTTGCCTCGGCTCACAAGTTTTTAACTTTTTTCTGATTCTCTTCCCCCTCCTTCTAGGGAGCAAATGGTTGTGTGGTGTTTATCTTCCTGCCAGGTTAAACCACAACAATATATCCTTAATCTTTGCATTAAAAAAAAATGATTAAAAATATAAAAAACCCCAACTGGACAGGTCTGCCTAGAGACCTGAGAAGAGAAGCAGAAACTTGAAAATCAGAAACCTGAAAATTCACACAGTGGGATTTGAGTAGTAAAAGCACCAGAGCGCATGATCAAAGCAGACTGAAGACAAAATGGGGCATCTATCAGATGCCAGGCTTTTATGCAAAACCAGCAATAACAAATTGAGATATTGGACTTGTCAATCAAAACCTTCCATCTTTTGGATGGTTCAAAAAGAGTTTAAACTTTCACTAAAGCATGTCTGGTTTTTCTAGAGTTGGAAGTAACCAATAATTTATCAAGATGCTATCTATTCATTTTGTCTACCCCACCTGAACCAGGAAGGCCAGAGGTCTGGAAACAATCTATCCTTAAAACTTTTCCCTAAAGAAATCCAGACATGTGGAAAAGAAATTAAAATGCTCATATGCTTTTTAAAAAATGAAGCACTTGCTGCATGCAAGGACAGAGATTTTTGACTGGATTGACCAGAGCAAAATGATCCATGAAGACGGTTCAGACACTGAGCCTTGATAGGTGGTCACAATAACTGTAATGAAGCAGCTGTTGTTGGCATTGCCAAAGTTTACATATCAATTTATGACAGTGTGATGTGTCAGTATAGTATTGCTTAGTAGCAATTAGTTTTGTTTGGAGTGATTAAGTGTTCAGTTACTTACAGATGCCCGTGATGTTAGGAACCATTCAGACTTTGCAACTTTCTGCTTTGAAAGTCTTTGAGTATTACAGATATTTCTTGCAACCCAAAACCCAGATTAAAAAATGATGGAAGCAATGCTTGCAATAAAAAAAAAAAAAATCGGGATGCCTAGAATGGATCAGCTAAAGCCAAGTTATCTAACAGCAAATTTTCTAAATGTCAGCGCTGCTACTCACTTACCGGAGATGAATTGGTTTCAGCCAGAGCTGCAGCACTGTCACAGCTTTACCCGAAGAGCATCTCTGGGGCATCTGCAGAGCCCAGGTCAGCAACAGGTGGACAAACAAGATCACCCCTCTTTTCCTATGCATAGAGTCCCTCCATCCTGACACCCTGATCTGCTGGAAGAAAAATCATATGCCCTTCCAGATGAGGCTCTGTTTCTGTGGACAGAACAAAGCTCTGTGCTTGCAGGGACTGCATGTATACAACAGGGGTCTGTGCTAGCACAGTAGATCCTGACCACCTTTCCAGGCTGGATCCTAGCCAAAACCACTTTGGCACAACAGCAATAGTATTACAATAACATTGTTGTACCAGAGGGTTGTGGATTTTCCTGTGGAGAACTCCAAATCCTATATCCAAACCAGTTCTCGGAGACAGGAGGTGTTTTAATTGTCCCATTAATAAAACCTTACATATCAATTGCTCAGGTGCCAATTATATTAAAAGAAATGTAAAAATGAACAGCCAACATTTTAATATCCCAGTGACAGTAAGATACTTTACCAGTTATACTCACTCATTTTGATGGAACTGCACCTGCTTCTGGAGTGGAGGTCCTTCCCTTAATTAAACAAGGTACAAATTAATAAGATTAACACGGTGCTACTCTAGTAATATTTGCCCTTGTATACCACTCATGGATAGTATACAGCATGTGATATACTCCAGTCCTGTGCATGTTAATTCCAGGTCACAGTTTAATTAGTCCATGCATAATATATTTGAGGGATTTCTATTTGTGATGTGATTGCTTTTGTGTTGGAGGTTTAATTCAAGAATCTTTTCCTGTAACTCTGTTCTGGGCAGGGGAAGACCATGCTGGTCATAGGAAAAGCACAACAGCCTTTGGAAATCCTTTGCCAGCAATGGGGTGAGATGAGAACTATCAGTACCATGATCTTCCGCATTAAACTCCCATCTCCCCAAAGCACTCTCTTAAGAGTCTGAGCCAGTCCGCATTGCATGCCTACGCATAGATACTGATCCCCAGTGATTTTAGCTATTTCTCTTCCAGCATGTAAACCCAAAATTTTTTCCAACATAAATGTCCATCTTTGGACCACTGCTGAAGAGTGGCTGATTACTTTCCTGTGAATGTTAGACCTTGTATGTTACAAGGAAAATTGTAACATACATTGAAGTTTTAAAATGTTTTACAGAGATTATTTTCAAAAAACAATCCTGCAGGGTCCTATGAAGGACTCACAAAATGCTCACAAAGGTAAAAATAATATTTTACTAGTCTTCCTTCTTTAATTTGTATCTTTTTGTCATGTATAGACACATGGTCCCCTGACTGCGGTAAATAAGATTAAGATTTAAAATTATTCAAATTACTATTATTTGAGTGCAAAAACCAAAAGGTGTTTATGGTCACAAAATATGAATGAATCACTCATAAACATATATGTAATACTGAAGTTTCTATCAATGTTCTAATAATTAGGGAATTACTGACTAAATTGAAGTCATCTAAGCAGTATACATTAGGTCTAGTCAAAGACACAAAGTATCATGAAAACAAAAATCTAAAGAGTTTGAGGGCATAATATCAAAAAGAGAAGTATATCCACATAATTATTGGACACCAAACATTAATCCAATGAATAAAAGCACTAACAGTTTAAATTTGGCTAGCACGCACAAATCACTTTGATACAATAATCACATGCTCAGACTAATTGTGCACCTGATTCTAAAATAAACCTCACAGCTTAAAACATTAAGCAGAGGGTTAAGACACTGATGCTGAAGGTGATAGGATACAATTATATGTTCATTGTGTTTTAGATAGGGTTGTTTTAAACATCAATGCTAGCTTGGTCTACAGCAATCTAAAAGTCAGACTGAGCACATTCATTGGACGTACATTTTTTTTTCCTGAGAACACCACAATTTGCATACACAACATTCTGACAGGGTAGCAGGGGAAGAAAGAATCAGAACAATTAATGATGTCATTTAGACATACCTTAGATACATTTCATTAATATCAATTTAAGTTAGCCCCCACTACTTTTCTGCATTTCTGTGATCACTAGTAGCATTTCTTTCTCAGACAATACTGTTCTTTACACAACCTGTGCCTTGGAAAGTTCTGAAGAAAAAAAGTTATCTAGATTTCTGAAGATGTCCTGTCCCTCCTTATGATAACAAATTGCCTTGAGGATGCACTTTAAATAGTATATCTCCATGTTTTCACATTCTTTTATACCATCTCTGTTCCAAAAGAGTGCCACCTATTTCCGATAGCAGAATACCTTATTAGTCAGTTGCTATCAATTAACCTTCAGCAGCCATATCACAGTCCATCACGGGGAGGGAATTAGGTGTATACATAATCAAAGTCCGTTACACCATATACTGTGTGTAAATTACCACAGCCAGGTAGCATCGGTGTTTTCAGTATAACTGAAAAATGCTTGGTGCATACTAATACTTGGAGCTTCTCGTACAATGAAGGGACCTAGCAATAGTAGCAGTCTAAGACCTACGGTACTATAATTTAACTAAATTTTATTTTCCTGTCTTTCATCGATATCTCATGTCAGGATGCATTATGCGTTCCTTGTGCTCAAAGAGAAATATTCTTCCCCACAAAAAACCCAAACATAACCCCAAACTATTAATAACAGTTATTTACATTAACATAAAGAATTATGAACCTGAAATCACAGAAGGATTTATTTCACTACATAAACTAATCCTATGTTGTATTACATACTATTCATGAAGAATTTCTACTTTTCTCCTCAATTCCCATGTTTTCTTGGTATTCAGATGTCACGTTTGCTTTCTTTCCTTGGGTCTGGCAGATCAACAAATATTACTGAGCTTGTAGTCCATCATAATTCCAGTGCCATGACAAACCTCCAGCAGGAGTGGTGTCACAGCTGACAATTAAAAACATAACAACTTACTGTTGAGAACTGGCAAGGGATGTGCTCAGCGATCTGACACTCCTTCATTTCTAAAATGCTGCCTCAGTTCTTAAGCTGTATGATCCCTGTTAACACCAATAGAGATTGGGAAGCTGAACTCAGATGTAATGATTGCAGGCTCTTAGAGATCATAGCTCTGTTACTAGACACCAAACTGAATGGACTGCAGAAACAAGTGACAGCAAAAATGTTATTAACTGTTCCCAGTAGTCACTGCTTTGAGATACAGATTCACCACAGATTCACTGTTATATTCTCTCCCTCTCTCTGTCCCTTTGTGATAAAACAAAATGCATGATAAAGATTACCCTTTCTCTCCAGCTGCAGATTTTGTCTGCCATTAACTTTTCTTCCTCTGTTTCACTCCTGACATTCCCATATTTCACCAACTATTTCCAGTGTTGGCTGGTCTAAAAAAACCTAAAAATCAAATGTGGTCCCCGTAGGAATCATTTTAAAATAACAAGCTTTTCTTATTAATGAACTTGCTGTTTAAATGCTAACCGAGACTCATGGAAACCAGGGACAAAGGCCACTAAAGCAAACGGGGCCTAGATCTGTCCTATATTCAAGAAACCTTACTGTGTTTTGGTGCACATCTACTTAGATGAGAATTGCTCTTTTAAAGAGCCATGACCTGTGGCTGTGTCTTAGAGGAAATTCTCTCTAGGATTCCCCCTTTTTTATTTGAACACGTAAGAGTGGTAATGTGTCTGTGTTCTCACATGTGCTATCAACTCTTCATCTTCAAAAGTAAAACCAAACTTCTATCCCACAACACGCTTGTAGCTTCTGCAGTCGTAACATATGTCTAAGTACACAAGTGTATACAGACGAACCACATTATCACACCAACCACACTGATCTAACCCCAGACGAACACAAGTCATCAAGAGGAAAAAAACATCACGGAGAAAAGAACACTGTATTTCTAAGGAAAATGCTGTTTCTTAAGCACCAGTTTAATTTTATCAAGACATTTTTGTTTCTGAAGGAAGAAGCAAAAATGCAATGAAAGAAAAAGGCCTAATATACGAATGTCATTTGTATGATTAAGCAGAGATAATATAGTGTTCTGTATTTAATCCTATTCCTACCCTGTCTTTTTGGTACAGTACAAATGAGAAATTGAAACTTCGGTAAAACAAGTTTTGTTAAGTTGTAGCACTCTTTAATTAATAGTAGAGTTCTAAGTTGCATTGTTGTCTGTTTTCTGTTCTTACAAGGTTTGTAATGCGTCTCCCTAATAGAAGCTGAAGAAATAAGGTTAAAGAAATGCAATGACAACTCAGACTGAATTTTGGCTTGTACTTTCAAGCCACTCAGAGTGGGGGGGAAGAAGTGTTTTCCACGCTTTCTGTTGGTTTGCAGCTTTCCCCAGTGCCAACACATAAGAAACCCAGTTCTGAGATTCTCTGACCAGTTCTTGATCCCATTTTTACCTTGTGTAGTTCCAGGTCCCTCTGTTTCTTTCACACCACAGTCAATCCAACCTCTCACTGTCTCTTTTCTCCCAAAACTACTTCATCCCAGGGCCCTTCCTGCCTGTCCTGGTCCTTGCTGTGAGTAGCTGAATGGAAGCTGGCACTTGAAAGCATCCCAATGTGTTACATCTCGGTTGTACAGGGCTTTCTCATGATAGTGCTGGACACACCAATGGCAGACACCATGCTTGCATAACTGGAAGCAGAACGGTGAGACTGGGGAACCCAACATACAGAGGAACTGTTTAACAGAGGTAGTTCCCACACCACAGCTGATGTCCCTGTGGTCCATGGCAATGCCCATCAAGAACTAGCACAACAAAGTCCTTGCTGCTGCTGCTGCTGAAGTCAAAGACAAAATTCTGACCTGTTTTGGGGGTGCCTGTTCAAGGCTGGGAATCCAGTCTCTACTAAATTAAATTCCATTTGTCAACTGCCTAAACTAGTTTTCCAGACCTGCAGTCCCAATTTACACCACTGTAAATGAAGGAAGACCTATGTACTCATTTAATCACTTGATTGAAAGTTATCCATAATAGACTTACAAAAATAGATGAATAGTAATGAAGAATTTGATGTATGTAAAACCAATTCAAATGTCAAGAAGAGTCATATATGCAATGTAGACACAACTAGGCTTCAGCCTGTAAGGAAACTGGGCAGAAAATCACAATTTTCCAAAAGTCCCAGCATGTGGTGCACTTCCCATTGTCTTCACACGTGAGTACTTTTGTGTTTACATCCCAAAGGCATGGATGATAACAGAACATATACAGGAGCCTGTACAATAATCATGCTAAAAGCTCTGAAGAGAAATCTCTCATATCAAGCAATGCTCTAGCATATTGTTCAGCTGTACAGAAATAAATTATAATTTTATTCCAGCATTAAAGCTGGTAACTTACTTTGGACATATCCCTTTCTATAACCTGCCCCCATGAAATTATTTCACTGCTGCCTTGCTCAGAGCATTCATCTCTCTATTACCCATAATTATTTCAATGTGCTCTTTTTTACCCTTTTATTTCCACTAAGACAGCTGTAATTACAAGGCCGTTTCTTGTCCTACACATCCTTGCATCACTAAGAGCAGTAGACCTCCATCAGGCTATGTTGTTAATCTTACCCATAATGACAGAACTCGTAATATTCTGGAATCAAATCCATTTTACAGCTTGTTTTACAGCTCCAGGGTTAGTTGTAACAGTGACAGCTCCTGTGAGATGAGATTAATACATCTTTTACAAAACATGTAGAGCATTTGTTCTGGTAAGGTTTTCTGGTGCTTTTAATGTCCTCCATTACTTGATATTTTTTTTTATTTATTTTTTTTTACTAACTGAAGTATTCCACACAGTGGTGCAAAAAATGTTACTTTTCATTCTGATGCCTGAAAAGTGCGTCCCTGCACTTTCTTTTTTTTGTGTTTTTTATTATTTGTATTATTTTTTTAAACTACTCAGAGACTTAAAGAGTCATTATGAAGGTTTCAGTTTTAATTCTTTTTAAACCTGGTCTACAAAAAGAGATGCCTCTTGTAGATTTCCTGACAGCTTAATGACCAGGACTTCTAGAAATGTTTTTTCTTTATTAGCTATGCTGTAAAGGAAACAAACATCAGCACTGCTTCTAAGGGAGAAATTAAAAAAAACCCTCCACTTAAATGGGGATTGGACATAAGGAATTTTATAAGTCTGAATTTAATATGCTTGTTTTCGGTGGCAGGCAGCTTTAGGAACCAATTATATATAAATTAAGAACATTGAAATTGCTGCTGTGACTTACATTTATGGGGTGTGATACGAATAAAAGACCAGCCTGGATTTTGAGCAGACATGTTCTAGGCAGCAAATCTGAATCTGTTTGAACTTTAGGGGAATTAGATGCGGGCTGACGTTTGTGGCTTTGGTTCATCTCCACAAGGTTTCACAAAACCAGAATATCAAACCCAATTTCCTCAGAAACTGGCATTGCTCTGTTCTCAGTTCTACCTCTGAACTTCACGGAGGCAGTAAGTGAGTAAGGTTCAACAAGTGGTTTACTGAAGTTCATTGAAGGATTTGAAAATTAGAAAACACCATACCAAAAGTAAAGAAAAAATGTTTGCGATTACACAAGCAAGAGAGTCTGTGATCTATACAGGGCAGAAAGCATTCAAGCATTTACAAGCAGGTGTGAGAAAGCTCAATTTAGATATCATGAAATTTCTTTTTAATCAAATCCTTCTCTGAGATATTTAGTGTATCATAATCTGAATTAACAAGATGCAGACACAATTAGCTTCACTGGAACTTTTCATAGCTGTCGTATTTGAAAATGTCAGTGTTAGTGCACCAATGCAAGCAATCATTTTGACTCTGTTTCCTAGGACAATTCCCTCAATCAACATAATAATATCATTGGAGTGGCTACTATTCATCCCAAGAAAATCCCGTTGATTTCACTGAGGTAGCATTAGACTTTGAATATTCACAGATGCTGAATTATACTCTTGGTGGCTTCTTATGGATCTCCCATCCTCCTCTGGTTTCTACCCTCCATGGAGCTTTCCTCAGTAGACCTATGTCCCCTGTAATGTTTCACCCAGAAGTCTTCACTCTACCCATTAGAGCCCAGGGGTCCTTTGGGATGTGAGTCAGGCCAAAGGCAATCAAAGGTTGTTCTAACATCTATTACTTGAAATTGTGCTTTGTTATGTTGAAGAGTCAATTAGCTGTCAGATACGCAATTAAATCAACCTATGCAGTATCTCATTAAGTCAGATATGAAGCAAAGAATGATTTATTTTAATATTTTTTTTTTTTAAGACAAAGATTATCCTGGTCTCAAAAACACCTCAGCAGCTTCCATACATGAAATTTATCCTGGAGCTATCTGGGATAAGATTGCCAAAATGTTACAAGTCCTTTGACTCATTCACTTTAATGAGAGCTGAGTGGCTGAATCTTTATGTATTGCTTAGAAATTTGGGATCATGGGAAACACATGTCTCTAATCCACGAAAGCACAGTATTGCATGCATTTTAATTGCTCTATTATTACTTATTCATCAAGACAATGCCAAAACTCAGGAGGACTGATGGAAAATTTTTTTACAGCTGCAGCAAAAGGAGTTCACAGGAACAGTCAAAGTTGTTCAACTGTCAGCACATTTGACAAATGGCTGCCAAGATTGAAAGTGACACAGGAACGAAACATTTATGAAATTCAGAATTTTCACAAATTTCACAAGACCCAAATCAGAGGATCCTTAAGGTCTCACTTTAACAAGTGTTAAAGTTTCACTGAAGGACATACCGTACTTCCTGAATACTATTTATCTGAAAGAGTTTGTGTTTCCAGTGATTTCAGGCTCCAACAGATGTAAAACTTAGTCAAGAAGCAGGTATAAAGAAACTGGGAATATCATCAGAGGAATGTGAAAGGATGACAATACTCTAAATTATAATTTAATGTAAAAATAAGAAGAAAAATAGTATTGGAAAAATAGATCTCCACTATTCTTCCCTCTTTATTTTATTTAAAAAAGTGAGCAGGGAAGACACCTGGAATTCTCTCTTGCCTGCCAGTTACTTCTAGTAATTTCTGGTTACAGGCTTAAATAGCCCCAGTGGACTGATAAGGACTGAGAACAAATAACACTGCTACAGTAAGTACTTAAAAATGGCTAACTAAGATTCTTTGGCAACCTCTTTATTGTGGATGACTTTTTAAACTCTATCACTACGTTTGTTGTAAAAACACATATTCTAGAAGCAGGAAATCTGCCAGGGTAACTGAAAGGGTCAAACTAGTCAAAGGTGTCCATGTGCCTGTACATTTTTCAAGACTTATTTTAACCCATACTTATTAAACTATCGAGTTATCTGTATTTGGCTATTAATGAAAATCTGCTATAAAAGGCAACTTCTCAGGAAACATAGACCAAAGACCTGGATCTGTGAGTGAGCTATAGCTCAAATAGTACATCAGTATGAGGTATGAGCAACACATCCCTCCCATGGGAAGGAGCCAGCTTCCTCAAACCCCCATCTCCCTCCCACGTTGCTTCGGGAGGAACGCAAAAACACCCTGACCCTTACCCTCAGAAGGTTGTAAGGTTGTCATCTAACCCTCGAGGATTAATTCAGACTAATTTAGCTCCTGCTGTGCTCAGAGGGGCTCATGGTTGTTCCTAATGTGCTGTCTTAATGCCATGAAAAAGCATTTACCTCACCTGTACCCTGCAGCACTTTTGACAGTTCCTGGGAAGTTGCAGCAGCAGAATGCAAGTCCTAGTTGCTGTGCCAGATTGCTAGCTTCACACAAGAGGATATCCAACAGTTGGTCTCATCCAATGGAATCCACTTTTGGAGGCTTTTTGCTTTTCTTACAAGGATCCTCAATCTGACAGTGCCGTTAAGAGAGCTGTAAATACACGATATATTAATCTGGCATTTCTGCAGGTAACTCAAGTCCCACTAGTATTAATAGTGCTTAGGCAGGTCACTCAGATCATTGCTCTTTTCCCATCTGCAGCTTTAGCCACCATGCAGGATAAACACAGCAATTTGGTGAGCTGTTAATAGGAAGAGTTAAGACAAATACATGGGTCACCTGCAGGAGGTTGCCAACACCAGAGCTTTCCAGCTAAGCCCACAGCTTTCCAGCATGCCCAGTGCATGCAGTCACAGGAGTTTCCTGGGATCACTGTTTTGATGAGTAAGGCAGGAGGTTTGTAGATCTTGGAGTGAATGCGGCTAAATAAGAAAAAAGGTTGGTATTATTTCAAACCACTAGTGCCCTGGTTTGCTAGGTACTGTGCCCATAATCTCATGCAGCTGAAGTGGTACCTTTCCAGGCAGAGGCATAGACTGTGAAGCTGTTCAAGGGCAGGGTATTAGCTAGGGGATTGGGCAAACATAGTGACATACAAGTACTCCCAAATCCCAGGTGCAACTTGGATTTTTTTATTTTAAATAATAAACATAGTTAACTTTTAAAATTAGAGGGCTCTGGTTGTTGGAGGTAGACATTGGACTTGGAATTTCATGAAAGATTATTACAGAAATTACAGAATAATTAAACTATCCCTGCATTTCTTCTTTTGCTTGTGAACAAAGGAAGCTGCTTTTGCCCTTCCAGCCCAAAGGTGCAGCTGCCCATTTACACTGTGGTTGGCTGAGGATCAGAGAAGTGTTAAATCTCTGTGAAACCCCACGTCATCCTCCCCAACCCCCAATCCTTTCTGAAATATGTTTCACTTCTGTATATTTCTAGTCATACTATAATCAAACAGTTCTTTAGCTCCATTAGAAAGACAAATTCAGTGAGAAACCCAGCTCAGTTTTAAGACTGGGGATTTAGATATATTCACATCAGACATTCAGATGAGCTTAATTCAATTTAAAATGCCTATAATTTGGCCATCATATTTCTTCCTGGTTTTATCCCATGCTTATATGATGTCAAGAAAAATTTACAAGATACATAGGCAGACTCTAATGATGTGTTCCTCAGGCTGTGGTCTCTGCTAGTATGAAATCTCTCACAAGCTATTACTGTTTAGCATGCACAAAAGTTTCTGGAGTACCATTGGTAAGTCACTATGTTATTTCAAACCTTGTACAACTTGTGTTTCCAAATGCAAATGTCTTAGTAAACGATGCAGTTGTCTCCATCTATCCTCAGAGTAATCTTCAGATTGAGAGGGAAATGAAAAATCAGGAAACAGTGTCCCTCATTTGCTGAAAAGTAAGCCTTTCACTGCTAAGATTGTAACTTTTAATTAGGCAAGAAATAAATAATTGAGAGTAGGGCAGACTATAAAACTGTAATTACCTTTTCAAATCACTGCTAACAAACAAATTAGCCACAGCACAGAATAGCAGCTGATCAATAGCAACAGTAAAACTAAAAAGATTTTGCTGATCGTGTATAGTCTGTGGATGCAAACTGTAAAAGAGGTCCCTGCAGGCCTCACAACAATAACCTACAAAAGAATGAGACACAAAGGGTATCGAGCTCAAAGATACTTCAATTTCCCTAGGTGGTGAGTGCTCGTCCTATCAAACCACCTATTAGTCACAAACTCATACAACCAAGAACTTTCAGGCCTCTTGAGGTCTCCTGTCATCTTGAAAGAGGTAATACCAATGAGAGGCACTAGTTCCTCTTGAAGCATGTTCAGTTTATTGTTTTTCAATGACTCAAGCAATTTATGAGGGTGATGCTGCCAACACATATAAATAAGTTTGCACATCCACTCCTCAGCAAAGGAGGCTTGTTGCAAATTAGTTAACTTCGAGAATTAAAACACTAAGTGGGCAGAGGCATCTAAAATCATGAGATTCTGCTAAAAAACAAAAGAAAAAAAATCTTTTCTACACTTGCTTTAAAAGTTATTGGCTGACATTATGGCAATGGTGCATTTACAAACATTTTTGTATGGTTGTATTTTTGGTAAAAATAATTATAACTTCGCTGCATCTGACTTTGCTACAGCACACTTTCAGTTCTTTCTGAAAATGCTGAATGATACGGCTACGTCTTCTAAAAATTTCCATTTTTCAGTACTGAATACTAACAAGATTTGTATTTGAAAAGTGAAAAATGTTACTTTGAGGTTCCTGAAAGTAGAATTTATTTTTTTCTTTTACTGACTATACACTGTACCCCAAATAATGTGGAGAAATAATCTCACTGAAAATAGCTGTTTAAGTATCCAATGCAGTTTTCAAGAACCATGTTTATATGTTCGCATATGTATGTAATTTAGGCTTTATACAACCATAGCAATAAGTTTATTTTACAATAAGCTAAGTACACATAACACAACATACCTTCAATATGTTTGCTTATCAGCAAAGTAATGAATAAGCTTAAGAAATCTTTCAGACAGGATTTTAACTGCAATTAACAGTGTATTAGTTATATGGCTTACTGTCAGAAACTGCACATATAACACCATCATTTCAAGGATAAAGATGTGTTGTATGGCAACGCTTTGCAGTCTTTCTATTATGTGTCTGTAAAAGTTGAAATGAAGGAATAAGGCTGATATCCATGATGATTAATAATGTCTGTTCTAATATTTCAATTACTAACTTACAACTATCCTGCTTATTATTATGCTATCAAATAGTTAGAATACACATTAAATGGCTGTTCTATCAGTTGTCTTTCCTTGTACAAATTACAGTAGCAGAAATCATTATATCTTCAATACAAAGCATTCCGAAACACTCCTTTTAGTTGAGTTGTATGTTGCATTCAAGGATGTGAGAAATACTGAATGCTTTCAAGTTCACCAGATATATTCAAACAAAGATGATTCACCTTTTAGACAATTCATCACTCCAGTATTTGAACCCATGCACTAAATGGGAATCCTACAGAAAAAAAAATATAGTGCATGATCACATATTTAAAGATACTGATTTTCTCGTGGCACAATAGGAAAACTTAGTTCTACTATTTGCTACATTTTGAGTGCTTGTCTTTGCAAACAAAACAAAGCATACCTATATTTGCATGTGTTCTATGTTCCACAGGCAATGAAGAAGCACAGTATGGTATGGTACAGTGTGGTACAGTAGCTGCAGGGAAAAGACAGTAATTTTTAGAAGACATTCCCTGTAGAAAGCTGTCTACCCCAGACATGGCAAGAAATTGCTTCTGTCAACTGATCCCTTCTTTTACTCTGGATAAGGCTTGCATCTTGTGCAGAACTGATGTGGACAAGATGGGGGTTTTCCTGATGACACTAACTCTGCTCCCCATGCTGCCAGTCAGGGTGGTGGTGGAGCAGCATCCCCAGCAAGAGATGCTCTAGGGCCAGCTAAAGCACCAGGCAAGCCGTTAAGCCATGAAACTTGGGACACTGCATTGGCGGAGGGGGGACGCTCCCAGGTGTCCACAGACCCCATGGACTGCAAGAGAGCCCTTAAAGCCTCGCCAGACATCCCAGAGCCTGTTAAAATTCACAGTGAAAGGAGAGGTGGAAGAACTAAAAGAGCACAAATGTCCTGTGGATATGAAAAATGCTGACTAGGTCTCAGTCAGTGGGGCAAATAATAATTGTGAATCAGAAGCTGGTATTGCCTCCAGTGCATTATTCAAGGTATGCTTTATTTCATTTTTAATATAAATATCTGTGTTACACTGTGTGCCTGTGGTTTCATATTCCCAAGAGTGAGACTGGGGAAGAAATACCTGTAAAGGTGACTACAGGGCTTAAATTTTAAGTCCCTAAAGCCTCAGAGCTTTAGGTATGGGTTTGAGCCATATGTTTTATTTATTTTAGGTAGGGTCCCCTAGATGTATTATTGAACTAGCCTTGGTTACTGTTATAGATATCTGACATAAGGTTATACTTAATCACTAACATTTAGTATCACTGCTATGAGGAATCTGAAAAATCCAGTATGACCAGCCAATCTACCATTATGGGAAATCCTTTCCAGACCCCAACAGGCAACTGCATAAATAAAGCACACAGCAAAATATCAAACCAATGAATAAGCTGTCATATAAACAAGCCAAACAAGCTAGTAAAAACCACACTAGCATGTAAAGTAGGAAAACAGACATCTATGCCATCAGAATGAGACATACGAACCAGGATAGCAAATGCACTTTCTTGCAAGGGATCAAGCAATGGAGGGGCACTCAGAACAGCTGAGGGAGGTTCTGACTCCCTCTCTGTAGCCACAGACTAGAAGCAATAAGCAGTACCTTTTTAAAAACAGCAAAGGAACAAATATATGTTTATAGTGCAGACTTGGAAATGCATAGAACAGACAATAAGCCCCCTTTCTTGCCTGTAACAGTTTGGTGAAGGGAGTTTTTTATTATTTCTGTGTTGGACCCATGTATGACCATTCAGCAAGCAGGGGTTTCACCTTTCTGAAATTAATCTGAGTGCAAATTTCAAAAGCTGGCAAGCAGTTCCATAGATTTGTAAATACTGAGCCTATTCCTTCCAGTGCAGTGAGGGAGACTTTATGGAAAACCCTCACCCTCGATAGCCAGCTGAATATTACTTTTTATTTTTTCATCCCTTCAGGAGAGATAACCATACTCTTTAAAGAGGAACAAAACTGTACAGTTTTTGTTCCTCTTTATAAAAACAAAACAAAAGTGACCAGTTCAGTCAGTACTACAGCTCTCCACCACTTGTGACAACTAAACTGTTTGCTATACTGCATTCACTTTTTTAAATTTCAAGGGAATTTTACATTGCTAGAGAACAATTTATTGTCATTTTAGGTCAGAAGTTGAGACAGAATTGTCTGATCTAATTAAGTCATTGAGAATCAGAAG
>NW_009915082.1:175455-179498 GCF_000696875.1 Nestor notabilis | reverse complement strand
ATGCCGGCCCCCCCTCTTTCCAGCAGCAAAGTACTTAGCCCAGTAAGCTCAGCCCAGCCCTATATGCACTCACTGTCACCACGTAGGTTTCAAATTAACCCTTTTCCAATTATCTGTATTAAATACCATTTGTTTCTTTTCCAGCTTCGATGTTGCTGAATCTGCATTCCAGCTGAGACTCAAAAACCATTATATCCATTTTAGACTTTCTGAGAATATAAGAGAAGTAGAAATCATGCAGATCATGTACACCACAGTTACATTAAAAAAAATTAACAGACTAGTAACAGATGCTTTAATCACACTGTTGCATACACTAACCATCCCCTTTTCCCACAAGCTTAGTCTGTAATTACTATGTATGTGCATGGGGGACTCATATCTTAGACATGTGGCTGTAATGACAGTTTTTTTTCTTATTTTTCACCGTTAATGTTGCTACATTTTTATTTTTAAAGCAGAAACAAGAATCTACACAATGTCTACAAAACCACATTGAAGTATTTTCTGAGAAATTAGTGGGCAAATCTATCAGTGGAAAGTTATTGCGTGCCACTGAATGTGGTTTTAAAAACAAAACCACCTATAAGATTTATGATATTGCTCATGTGTACTCTCCTTTTCATCCAAAAGGAAGCTAGCTAACTCTTTTTAAGAATAAGTTTCATAACAGTGGGTTTTTTTCTTCTCACTCAGAAACGTATTCAGTTTGGGAATAAAAAATGAGTTACTTCACCTGTTGTGATGGATCAGATGTCTGAGTCACTACACCATGTTCATTTCAGTTGAAATCAAGTCTCTGTAACAGGAGGCAGTGGCAAGAGCTGCACAGCATTGCAGAGAGCCAGAGAACAAAGACTGTCTCTTTGTAGTTCTGCCATCAAATTTTATACTCTTCTTCTCTGTTCACCTCTAATCTAAATTCCAAAATGCCCATCTGCCTAAAGAAGCTCTAAAACTACCTTCAGAGTATTTCATTTTCATCCTTACCTCATATAAAATTTCTAAACTCAGTTCAAGACCAGTATGGGAAAGACAGTGTGAAAACAGGCTAATAAAATGAGTTGTTAATGAGTCAATTATGGAGAAGAGGAAATAATAGGAAAATGGATAGAGGTTGTATAGATATGAAATTAAAAGAGAGGATGCCAAATATTAAGAAAATAACAACCTCTCGTGGTATTAAATAGTTTTGCTTTAGTATTATTTTTTCTGGGACAAACTAGGGGAGACAGTACTCTATGGTTGTCAGGTTCATTTCTTGTGGCTTACAGTAGATTAAAACCACCCACCTCTACCTGATCTGTTTGACAATCACAGTTGGAAGCCATGGGATATTACAATCACAGAAATTGAGAGCATCAGAGAGATTACTAAATTTGATTTAAACCAGTTAGCGTAGGTCCCTGCAGTATGGCCCTTAGCCACCATAAACAGCAAGGAGTTTGGTATCACCTTTTCACACAACTTGGCTGCTTGTCAGTGTATGAATATACTTGAAGAGTCATAAACAAGGTCAGGTAAGGAGTTTCCTACACATGTTGTGGAACGTCTGCATTGCAGCTGTCAATGTTTCCCAGCCCAATCTTGAACTCAACTAGATGTCACCAATTTTTCTGCTTTTGACTCAGTTGATCCTGGGCAATTCTTCTGCCCTTTAGTTTTTGTGGCTCCTCTACACCTGATTCTTCTTTTATCTCTTCATTTTTTTCCTTTGCTTGTCCTCTTTGTCAGGGGATTTCTCATCCCTTTTCTCAGCTTTCTGTGGAGAGCCTAATGAAAGCTATTCTTAACTCTCCTTTTCTCTTTATTTTACACCTTATCACTAGCTTATCTTATCCTTCCATCAAAAAAATAAAAATGCATGTAATCTCTCCAGGCTGTTGACACAAACATCTACCTTTCTGCTTCAGAGCTCCCAGCCAACCTGAAATTTAACTTCGCTGTTCTGACAAATCATCATCTCAGTATGGCTAAAACAAAGATCTCCCTTCCTACTTTTTCAGTCATTTCCCACCTCTTAGGTTTGAGCAGGGTATTTTTCACTAGATATTTTTTCTTTACATTCAAGTCTTGTCCCTACTTTCTACAACACATAGTTAGAATGCAGACTTCCCTATCTGCCTGTTCAATGACATTTGGATATCGACTATAGCCTCAGACAAAGGAAATGCCAGTCTGATCAACAGATATCTGCCCTAAATGTTCTGCTAAGATAATTTTCCTAGCTCATTGCTTTGCCAGCGGCTGCTTTCCCTGTGTGTTCACCTTCTCTGCAGTGCATAACCTGTTTGTCTTTGCTTTCAGAGCCTTTCACCACCACCCATGTTCATTCATTATCAAATGATTGACTTCTGCCTTGGGTCTTCAGTCTCTCTCATATTCCTATTAGGCATAGAAATATATTATCTGCATACTTTCTACCATGATGCACATAAAGTTACCCATAAATACCTGTGAGATTACTTCCTTAACCTCTTTCAATTCATCTTCAAAGCTCTCTTTGACAGCAGTTGCTTTGGGGATATGCTCTGCCACTGCATGGGGTGCTGATCCTTGTTTTCTAGTGTTCCCTCTGCTGCCTGCATCCACCCATTTTCTCTCTTCTGATACTTTGGTATTGGAAATGCTTGACTGCAGGGACTCATCATTTGTTCTCTATTGGTACAGCAAGTAGTCAAACAGGTTCCTGGCCCATGACTGGTCTCTGATTCGCAATGGTAGGGAAAAGAAACAAAAATAACAGTAAGAAACAATAATAATAACAAGAACAACAATAATAAAAGAACCAAAGAAGGGTTTAGGCGTTTAATACTAAATACACTTTGTTGCAGTTTTCTGGAACATGATATACAGAAGCACTAGCAATAGCAAGGAAGAATGGTGGGTAGGGTTGGGGAAACAAAGTCAAGTGAAGTAAAAATCATGTCTTAATATGATATTTTATACTTTCTTTTTAAACTAATTCTGGTCACTAAAAAAAAAAACCAAAACCAACAAAAAACAATAAACCAAAAAACACAACAACAACAACAAAATACCCCAGCCTAAACAACAAAACAAAACCCCCACAATCCTAACAAATAAGCAAGAGATAAAAGCCAGGAGAAAAAGAAACAGTCATAGGAAATGAGAAGCAGAAATTAAAATAACACACAGTATGTGAGACAGAAATTGTAATACTAAGCCAGGAAATTGTTGTCCCCTAGTGCTGACTTCGGCCCACAGACATGCATAGCACTACTTACCCCACCTTGCAATACTGATAGTTCACTGTAATGCATGCTGTAATGTTAGATTTTATATTTATATTTACTCATTTTTATATGAATTCCACTTGCAGAGCTTAAGGAAAACACATCTTTCAGCATTTATTTCTTTAAAGGTGGACACTGAGTGCAGAACTAGCTCACTTTTATTGCCTTTCACCTCCTCATTTCTGACATCAATGGGAAATAACCATCTGTGAGACTACCCAAATACACCTGTGGGAAAAAATCTATGCCAGAAAATAATATTACACTCCTGATCAGCATCCCATTAAGCAAGGAAGTTCAGTGGCTCAGACGTCTCTGTCCCTCTTCTACTGCACCCACACAAGAGGGTCAGAGACAGATGAGAACCTGGCTTTGAATGCTTGACTTCCACGAGGCACTTTTGGCTTTGCTGGCACCTTTGTCTCTGGTGCTTACCTTGCAGCTTTTCATCTCCCTTGTATCTGTCTTGGAGCACACAGCAAGAGATTTTTCATGACAAAGTTTTGTGGAATTCGTACTCATTTTTGAATGCAAGAGTCTTGAAGCCTGGAGCTTTGTTCTTCTGATGAGGTTTTTGTATACTTGGCTATTATTTTAAAAGCTAAGAAAAGATTAAAATAAATAAAAAAAAAGTCAGGCTCACTAACAGATTTCTGTAATAATGTGCTGTCTCTAGGTTTAAAACTGGAATGTTTCACAGTAGCATTAATATGACAAACAAAAGCAAACCCAAACAATTCAAAGGACATTAATAGTTGATGTACGAACATTTAAGAAACAGCAGGA
>NW_009915082.1:171386-175444 GCF_000696875.1 Nestor notabilis | reverse complement strand
ATTTTGGACTAAATAGAAGCAGAAGTAAGGAGAGACAGCTGGGAGAGGGGAACGAGAAGACTCGAAACCTTGAACCAGCAAATGATAAAGTATGGTTTTTACAAGCCTACTTTCTCTATTCAAATAAAAGAAACATTTTGCTACTGTCAGTAATGTTTATGCACTGACTAAAGCTAAAAACACACTGGAGATGTGAATTTTAGGTTGTTTTATTCAGCACAGCATGTGTAAAATACATGAAAAAAAAAAAACCAACCCCAAAACAAAACCCCAATGCATTGTGTTCAAATTTAAGTTTCCATTTAAAGAAAATCTAAGACGCTGACCTTGCAACCTTTCTGCACACGAGTAGATACTTCAAGACAATAATAACCATGCAGATATTTCAAAGCACTGCACAAGCGTTCATTTATCAACAGGAAAATTTAGGCTCATAAAGGCAAGTCCTGCAAAAAAGGATTTACAGGATCAGGTCCTAATTTTTATCTGTCATATTTAAACTGATTTAAAACTAAATACCTTCAAAAGCCTGAGGTAAAATACAGTACATATACTTATGAGTTAAAGAAGCTGTAGAAAGCAGAGAAGATAAACCTAAGAAGGTAAGAACAGGAAGTTCAGTGCCTCTTTATAAGCTTTGGGTTTGGCATCCATATATTTCACAACTGCCAAACCTTTTTCAGCTTTCTCTTACTCCAAAATACACTTTAAAATAAAACACTGAATAGATGTATGCGTACAAGAACATCCATGTTTATTACGCATTTTTTAAAAAGAGTATTTCTGGTCAAGGTGGAGAAATTGATATAATATATTAAAATCACAAGTCATAGATTAGAATTTAGTCACATCGTTAGGTAAAACATGAAATGTTCAGAAAGGCACATTTAGAAACATAGTTATTCTGGCCACAGGCAATGAGGACAGTCTTTCTTAGCACTTCTGTACTAAGGAAAGTGTATTTCTTTCTTTAGGTCTTCTTGTGCCAGCAGTTTTTGAGCAGAAGTTGAAATCAATGATTTGCCTTGCCTAAAAAAATTGATGGCTTTTGTATTACATACTACAGAGGGGTCCAAGATGCACAAATGGAGCTGCATCTAAAAGAGTCATTGCAACAGTCCAGAGCAATTCCATGACCATTTCCATGAATTACACCCCTCCTTTGCTGAGGTTTCCAATAGTCCAGATCTCTACAGAAAGCCATTCTTCTTTTGCAATGGAGTGACTCACGCAAAGAAACCTTCTCCTGGTCCAAATATGTGCATTTGTAAGGTTTTAGTGCAAGCGCCGTGAATCTTGGGCGCTTTGGCTGGAGCACTAGAAAAGGTAACATTGTAGTAGTGAAAAAAAATCCCTCTGTGAGCCAAAGGCTGAAGCAGCATGCGTTTATGGAGCCAAGCTGGCAAATGAACAAGTGGAGATGGATCTTATGCGGGGCTGTCAACGCAGTAACGAGTAGAACATTCCAATGGTAAATTAAATCATATTGAAGCTGTATGGCAAATGGCATATTAAAGGTATGGAATAAAGAAAAAAACAGTTGCTATTGGTGCAAGCTGGTTAAGCCGCACCGATGATGACAAACATTACACAAAAAATTGGGTCTAGCAAAGGATTTTCTTATACTTCAGTCTAAATCAGCCCTGGAAGCTGAGCATGAAGAATATTAGCCTAAATTTGGTCCCAGCTAGTAAACAGAACCAGTACAGTTCAAAACAGATTTCTCATGTTGGGAATAAATGCTGCTCATCAAAAAGCTGATGAGCAGCTAAAGGGAGACAGCCCTACAATAATCAATCATCAATCAGTTATAGAAAGTGCTTATTCTGCCATTATACAAAGATCGTCATTACTATATGTATACTGTTCTCAAGAGAGAAGAGATAATGTTTTCTTTCAATGACTAAAGCAATAGTTTCTATGCAGTAGAACACAAATAATTCTAGGAAAATACAAACCCAAACAAACCATTTCAGAGAAAAAAAAACAAACACAGACTGAAGAAGTAGCACTAGTGAAGGATTCCTATTCTTCTATTTCTTACTTCGTTTAAAAAATGCAAAATGATAACTTTTCCTATTTAGGAAAGGAGAAAGGATAGTATAATGCAAAGCGAAATATTCTTAAGAATTTAGAACTTTTTTCTAAAAACAAAACAAAGCAAAACAAAAACAAAACCCCCAAAAATCCAACTTTTTTCATTCTCTTTCAAAATGACAGGGAATACTGCACTGGTCCAAATTTTGACAGTGGAAACTGACCCAGTGAAATGTGTGCACTTTCAGAGTGAGCAGAGGGCTATTTTAAGCTCCATGGAAAAACATATTGAATAATAATAGAAAGTTGATAATCTTAGTTTAAGGTAAAGTATCTAAACGAAATATATGTCTAAACATAGTATAAATCTAAAATATAGTATCTAAAATAAGTATCTAAATAAATCTTCTGCATAAATACAAAATCAGAGTGCAATAATGGTTTGCAATAATAATCTGCAGAAGTTCTTTATATTATAATTCATAACTCTTAAAATCTGCAGATAATAATATTAAATCCCCTGGAAAAGGGGGGTGGAAGGAGAAAAAATATTTCTGCTGGTTATTTTTGAAACATAGGCATTTTCTTTCCCTTAAGTAAGCCTACAACCACCCTGGCACCTATTCTGCACCACTAAATAACAACTGGATGCTCATGCTTGGAAAGCTGAGTGAGGGAAGCAATTTAAAATTTATTTTCATAGTGGAAAATAGGTTTTGCCAAAATAGTTTCAGTTTATGAAAGGAGAGAACAGCTGTATTTGGTTTATAATAAATCTTTCACAAATCAGTAAAAGCAAATAGACAGCACAACTGCAACCCATAAAAGTGGAAAATATTAAACAACAGACAGTGAAGTTGTTAAACTTTCCCACAGATGCTGTCGGTAACAAGCCTCTACAGAATACGTACATGAAATGTGCATGAAAAGCAAACCTGAAGGCAAGGGCCATCAGAATGATGCAGAATTACTTATTAGAGGAATATCCTATTAAGGTGGTTATTCTGGTTATGGAGGAAGGTGTCTCCAGCAGTTTCCTACTCCCATTACTGAATGTTAGTGCAGAATAATTACTTGCTTGCCAAAAATGAGAGGACATTGACCCTGCAGACTTATTGAATTCATACTGCTTGCCTCCAGGCCATGTCGGGGGTTATCCAATTTTGCCTGAGGAGGACAATCTATTATGAGAGATGAGTCAAGAAGGCATCTTCCCTGATTGCCCACCAAAACCATTATCGCAGCATGGAGGGGGCATGAGCAGCGGGTGGACGGACAAGGCAGTGCTGATCCTGATTACCGGGGGACCAGATACAATTTGCATTACGAGCAGCAGTGTTGCTCAAGGCAATCAGACACAGATGGGGCTGCTGGCCGCGCAAGCACCGCACAGCTAATTGCTTGTGCTGGGCTTGGCAACCTTCACCCTTGAGAGGAGGAGGCTGATTGGCTTGATCCGCATCTGGGTGAATATCTGTGCATTGACAAAACCCCACAAGTTATCCCCAAAGGGAAAACCAAATGTTTCAGGTGCTGTACGTTTTTACACCTTGGACACTGCCTCTCATTACAGCATTATTGTTTGCCATTGATGCCTTTCAGCCATTTAACAAGACGGAGTTAAGTCACAGTTTCATTTAAAATGAACAGACTAACAAAAGCAACAACAGTGTTTCTATGGAGTTAAAAAACCAAAATATCAACAACAAAAAAACCAAAAACAACAGAAAAAACCCACAAAACCAAAAAAAAAACCCCCACAAACAAAACCAACAAAAAAAACCAAAAGATTCATTTTTGTTGAACAATAAATATGTGATCCTTTCCAACAAACTTGCTCCAACATCAATCACTTTAACCACTTTAAATCAGGCCCCCCTTTTTAAATAGAATGTTCTTACATGATCTCCACAGGTGCCTCAGCTTTGAAAGGAGCAGTGCTGTATTACATACGTGAACACAGTTGCTTAATTTATGGAACTAATTGGACATGTAAAATAAATCAATGTTTTCCAGTTCTC
>NW_009915082.1:148365-171355 GCF_000696875.1 Nestor notabilis | reverse complement strand
ACTCTCTTCCCAACATTGCCTGGTGATAGTGAAATTGATCTGAAATCTGACTCAAAGCAAAAATGAAACCACTAGAAATGCTTTGTGGCTCATTTAAATGTGTTGGGTTTTATTTGAACCATGTTAAATTCTTTGCTTGAAGGAAAAACAGAAACTTTGTGTGGGAATTCATGTGAAAACATAGGTAGCATGGAAAAAATGCAACTGTTTCCTCAGTTCTGTTGCTGGAAAATTGCGGAATCATCCTCCTGTCTTGCACCCTATTTTCCAATATTTTGGGTAGTCTGGAAGTATAAAACTGTGATGGAAAGCTGTTACCTCAATAAAAATATTTGACAAATCCTAACATCCAAGAAAACCTAAAATATCTTTTTTCTAGGGTGAAAGTTAGTTAAAACCTACAGCTAGTAAGCTTACAAAATTTGAATCAAATATGCATTTTAATGCATCCTACTAAACATAAATCCCCCTAATTTCATTGTTTTATTGTCCATGTTAGCGTAAACTATCACCTTTAAAAAGAGAACAGAAAATTCTAATTTTATCCATGGATCACCAAAACCAAGAGCAAGGCAAAATGTGTATATATATAAACTAATTTCTTCTGCCATGGTAATCAGTCTGTAAGGACAGTTTGATGGGTAGAGTGGGTATGTAACTACAAGTTATCAAGCTGAAACCATGTCTTGGATTATAATGAAGGCAAACAAAGGGAGATGAAGACATCGTGTCAATCTTTCTGCAGTTCACAAGAGCAGCCTGTATTTAAGGGTTTGGTTTAAGACTGATTAAGTCAGTCCCATCATCAACTGTTCTGCCTAAAAAAGATTTAAAAAAATCTATCTGTTCACAGTAACTTTTTCCATTCACATATTCCATTCATGAAACAGAACAGTAATCATCAGAGCAACAAGGTGCATAAACACAGATACTGAGTGTCACTTTGGATACCTGGGACATCCCTTTTATCCAGCTGTTGCAGAAGGGCTCAGATCTCCCATCCATCCTGGGTCATCTTCTCTCCAGTTGCACTATCTAGATTGAAACAAGGTTCAGGCACCTGATTTACATCATACAGAAATATTACAGAACTATTATAAAGCATTATATAATATTAAGCAATCACTGAAAAACATTCAAACCTTCCTCTGAAGAATGTTTTCTTAATTTTCTCCCTGGCTTTTCTGCAGTGAGCATTCCTGTAACATCAGACAGTTTCAATGCAGTGGGACAACTTCTGCCTGAAGTGAACCAAGGGACCTATGGCCAAGATCGCCCTTGTCACATTTGCTGTGTGTATCCCATCCATTGCATGATGGAAAGTTCTTGAGCAACATATTATTATAATGAGATAATGATAACAATATTTTGCATTCTCAGTTGATGTTTATTCAGTTGAAAGTTAAGTCCCAAGTTACACGAAAGAGCTGTATTAAAGACCATTTTAATATTTACTAACTTCTTAGTGCCTGACTTGGCAACCACCATAACATTTTTTCAACCATAGGGGTTTTTGAAAGCTTTGCGCTCCCTCAGCAGGACTGGGAAAATTTCTGGATGTATTTCCTTTGTTTTACTTTCAGGCATGCTAACAAAAGGAATTGCTCTGTGGAGCCTCATAAGGACATCCAAAGGCTTCCTGAGCTGTGCTGAGTTTCAAAGTACCTTGTCCACACCAGGAAACAATGTACAGCTGAGGGCAGAGGACAGACTTAATTCTTTTTCCCCATTCCTGTGTAGAAAGGAAAGAAGCAATTTCTGTGGCCCCAGTAGCTTCACTGTAGATGCAAGTATTTTCAGATGATATTCAGAGTCCATGGTCCCTGGGGAATGTACTTTAGCACAAGATGGATCTGCACAACCTGCAGAAAAAACCCTGCAGGATGATCATGTACCTTCCAAAGGGCTCTTTACCAGAAATATATGGCTCTTTATGGCCAGAAAGACAAGGCTTAATGTTCCCACTTTTTAAATTCCTGACATGGATATTTTAGAAGTAGGTGCACCAGATAGATTTCTCTTTTTTTCCTGGCATTTTTTGCTTTCTTTCCTACTAGGTGACCAGCTTTACTAATGTCCCCACTGGATCTCTAAAATTTAGTATTCTGTAATGTCTCCTTTATGAGAGAGTCAGATTAACCAGAAATGACAGGATAGAGAATAGGGACACATTGCTCAACTCTGCCCTTTATTCATAATTCTCTCATGAAATCATCATCAATTTTGCATGACTAAAGGCAGGAAGATTTGGCAAAGGAGGTGATAATGCTGAGCTCTGTCCTGCACCATGAACAGACATACAGTCCTCCACAATCTGTCGTGACAGAAAATGGCTCTTTTAGCGTTTTACATAAAATAAAGTTACTCTTCTGAGGATATTGGCCCTTTATTTTCAAAAGCAACCTTCTTTCTACCACTGGAAGCGCCTGGAACTCAATCAGCACCTCATCTGAAAGGATTGACTTGAGACATTGATTCTTGAGGTGCTGGATTAAGGCAGCAGGAACAAGGCAGATTGATCCCATTTGTAGATTTGTCTCTCAGCTTTTATGCTACAGAAACCATTTTTACATTTTTCAACTCCTTTTTTCTGTCTAGTTTTTAAGAGAAAAAATGTTTTTTCCCTGAAGTCATTTTAGACTAGCAGATATAAAAGTGTATCTGTGGCTATGTCAGTGAATTTACTAATTGCATCCAATGCTTCAGTTTTATTCGTGGTTTCATACTAAATAAGGATTTTCTTTAAACCTATTTTGGAAACAGGCTCTTTTAGACCATCAACATAGTCTATTACATAAATTACTTTTTAGACACTCTTTTGTGTAAGGTTGGTTATCTAATGCAGTGCAACAAATCCTAAAAAGCTATTAAACTGTGGTATAGAAATAATTAGCATGTCTTTAAAGAATGTTAAAGCTCTAAAAAGAAAACTTTTCTGCCAGACTCCAAATTATACAGAGACCTTTTTGTACCAATCCACAAAAGCAAGTTACCAGAAACTCAATAGGCTCTGTAAATTAAAAATGCCTGGGAGAAATGATGAGCAGCACAGCACCAACAAAATATCCTTCTTCACTTTCTCTGCTAGGGAGAATTTGGCTAAAATAAAAGACTTTTGCTTCCCAGAAATCCCTGAGTGCAATTGCAATCCTTGGAAGCCACCATTAGCCATACATTCGAGTAAAGCATAAATATGTTAAAACTGCCTCTGTAATGAGCAAGGTCCTCTGGCACTGCATTTGTTACTTCTGGTCATGGACCATAATTCTGAGCTCGGCAGTGTTCACACATATACCTCCATTTGGGACAGCAGCAGTAAAAACTTAAAGGTTTCTGGTTTCCATATGATATATTCTGGCATAGATGGATTTTGCTCTGCAATGGAGGATTAGGATTAGAGTACAGACATACTAAAACTTCATGGCTTCTTTCCCAACCTGGGTGGTTCTTATTAGAATCACATGGGGACATAAACTGATCATAAAAATAGTAAATCTGTTATTATTTCAGTTATATTTATGTTTCATACATGAGCTATATTGTGAGAAATACAAATTCTGAACATAAAACAGCAAAGTGATATTAATAAATAAATCACCCACACTGTTTCCTGGACATAAGAATTGTTTAAGTAAATAATAAACTTTGAAAATCAGCTTCTGAATGACTTGCACTATTCTATAAAGTACATCAAAACCTCACGTGTAAGGTGAAGGCATTTCTATGACAGTGTTGTCCTGGTTTGTATGCATAAAAGGCAGGAGCACACGTAACTCAAAAAGAAGGCCATCAAACCGGCAGGTGAAGAGAACCCCAGTGAGAACTAGGTCTAGGTAGACGAATGAAGGAAAGACTCCAACTTATAACATCATGAAGAATATTTTTTTCTAGGTTAAGACATAGTTTGAGTGAGAGGACCTAGAGAAAACCTGGTCAAAGCTGGGTAGAGTGAACAGACCTGAATGATAGGCTGCTATAGACAACTCCGGCTGACCTGACTTGCCTGTAGTGACTGAAACAGGAGTCACTGGCAAGAGGAAATAAATAAATAAATCTTTGAACCAGAGGTGATGACAAATTGTGTGAGAGGAAATGGCAAAGAAACTGGCCAAGGTACTAGCTTCAGCAGAACAGATTCAGGGTAACGATGTAGAGGTGGCAGTTTGCTTAAATAAAGTTGTCACTCAAAAGACAGAAATAAAGACAAGAATAATGTCCTCTGAGTGCGAATATGGACTTCTGGCCTGACTGTAACCACAAATATTGTAATAGAAAAAATCAGCTCTGCAGGCGTGATTCGAAACAGAATAACCAGCTCCAGTACAACTGGGAGCAAACCTTTGAGCTCTTTTCCTCTCCTTAATTGGTTTCTTTGACAGTGTTTTCTCTCTACCCACAGCAATTCTCTGATGTTTTCTCACAGAAGTTTTCTCTGGGTTCTTGCAGCACCACTGAAACACATAAAGTAAAAGTATTGAGCCAAATTATATCTCAGAACTAGCTGTCCCGCTGTGATTCCCCAAGGAAGTATTAATTTCAAGCATATGGCCCAACAGGTTAGCACCTTGCACTCAGATAAGATCAACTCAGTGGATTTCTGGATGATGTGATTGACTTTTCTTGCTTAGAGATGTGGGAGAAAGTAAAGATTTATCTCCATATTGTTTCAAGAAAAGAATTGCAGACCTGCTTCTGCGGATTCTTATGCATCTGAAGGTGCAAAATAAGTCAGTGACATGGCGGGCTGTACACACTGACTGCCGTGTTTAGACTTTTTGAGTTGTGATCAAGCCTGAAACAAGTGACACAACTCTCAGTGGCCTCTAGTTATTGGACAGCAATAAATGAGCTTTCAAGAACAAACATTAGCCTTAGGACAAAGATAAATCTTCCTAGGGAGTGTGCTCAGAGTGGTGAGCAGAAATAAGAAGGAGGCCAAGTATTTTAAAATGTGTTTTAAACCAGGACCTAGCAGGGCAGTGGCCCACAGCCTAAACATCAACAGTGGGAAAATGGGATGGGGCAGGTGGGTCAGCTCTGTTACCTGTCACTTGCAGATGCTGCAACACATGCAGGCTGCTACTTTTCAAATAAGGGTTTCACAGATCGGGGTAGGGGTGCACCGTCCAGACTTGTAAATGCTGTGGCCTATGTTCTCTACCATGCTTGTCTCCTCTCAGAGTCAGAAAAGGAGCTCACCTCCCTTTTCTGCCACTGGCAGGCCTCAGGAGTCCATGCTGCATGCCAGGTTGCAGCCCTGTTGCATCCCCTGCACCAGCCCCAGCCTGACCTTGGGAGCCTGGAATGGAGCACAGCTTCTCCCAGCACTGCCTCTGCTGGAGCAGCCGTTGCAGCCAGGGTCACCTATTTAGTGTTCTTCTCCCAGGGCATAATACACTTTCCATTTCAAAACTTATTTGCTCTAAGCTTTCAACTTTTTGCTGCCATACAGACACTCAGTACATTTGCAATGTCATACTATGAGTTTTGAATGAAGTTGCTATTTTTTGTGTTGTTTCTCCCACCTTTGTCAAGAAGCTGTGCAAATTCTCACCTCAATGTCAGAAACATTCTTCTATTCAGGGTGACCATTTGCCAAAGGACCTTTTAAAGAAAAGAAAAATAAAGAATTTAAACATTCTGTACCGTGATCTAGAAGTTGTTTTTCTTTTTAACATGGGAGCACCAGTGCCACTTGCTCAATTGTTTTTACCTAATGTTTGTTTAAATATATCTGTGAGAATGCTGGTGCGTAAAACATTAGCCTATCATTTGGCATCTGGAACAGTGGTGCAGCAATTAATAGCTCCAGCTTGCAGGTAACATTCATATTGACCACTGATCTATTGAACTGTTATATTTTGAAAGGAAAATCTCACAGGCTATTGAATTTGAAGCTGTTCCAGCTACTCTGCGAGGCTCTTTTTTGCTTCCTTTTCATTCCCCTGCAGTGGAATTCTCCAAGGCAAATGGAGTAAAATATTTTGCTGGAGGGGATACTTTACTTTCAAGATTTATTCCTTTGCACCAAAAACATAGGAAGGAGAAAATCAAAGACAATAGTAAAAATGTTGAAAGAATTAGAAAGTTTATTTTCTATCTCAGTATGAGTTTGACAGTCAAGCAGGGATGGTTTGTTTTATCATGGGGGGGGGTAATTTTTATGTTAGGCAGCTATGATCAAACTAAAATAACTAACATTATTTTATTTTAATAATAGTTGTTTCTCTTTTGATGCCATGTCAAGGGAAGAACTGTCCTTCTTACTTATCTCAGACATCTGCTACAGAGGAATTGTCTTAATTATCTTGACAGATAAAACCTGAATACTTGCTTTGATGAGCTGTGATCTATATAGTGTAAAATATATCAAAGAATTATGTATACAAGCCTATTAGCATGCTAGCAGCATGTATTTATAGATGCTTTGTCTCTGCTTACAGTGTCTACTCATAGTTTGTATGTTGACTTAATACTTGCCTTCATATTTCCAATATGATGGTCAGACCACCATGAGCACACCCTATTACCATCTGCCTTTCTCTGAGGGTAGAAATATGTATTAGACTATTTAATAGTCTGTAAAATCCAAACCTGAGGGAATATTCTGCTGGTCATTTTACCTTGTGCATTCTCCTCTTTATTCTCTTCGTAAAGCATCTGACTTTTCTGCTGTTATAAGTGTTGATGTTGAAAACAAACAAATACATGTTATTATTAAAGAGATTCTTGTCAGGAGGTAAAAGAAAGATGTGCTCCTATGAGAATTGCTTACATATTCTGTGGATTGTAGATAGTATAGCTTTACATTTATTGAAATTGTCTTCCCCCCCTCGAGTTCTAAGAAAATGTGCCTAAAGCTATTATTGCATCTATCGACTCTGTGGGATTTAATGGACGTGGCTCCTGCTCCCAAGTGGTTGGAAAATGACCTCTATGAAGCAAAGTTCAAGCAGAGTGAAAGCTCTGAGACTGAGATTAGAGACCTGTCAGTTGCCTGGTAGGATAAAAGTGTAAAATTATATGTGACGCTCAGTTCAGTCACATCAAACAGCTCAGAAATGTTTACTGAATGAACTACACAGTCACTAATTACACTTTCCCCTTAAGTATTCACATTATCATGGGCAACAAATACCCAGAGAATCTGGAAAGGGAAAGCTTCTAATAAGTATGCAACAATTACAGCAGGCATGGTTTTGCACCTTAATCTTCTTACAGTGATTATTTATAGTGAAGAGGCAAGTTTGGCTTGTCATCACATACAGTATCTCTCTATCTCTGTTTCAGATCTTCTGAGAAAATGATACGATAAATCTTAAATCAAAATACAGCTACATGAGCATATGTACTAACACTAAAACAAATACAGCTTCCTCAAAACATAGTATAAAACATTGCCTTAACCTAGTGACCTTTAGTGATCAGACTGTTCAGTATAGCCATATATATAATGTCCAAAGATTACAGTAGCAATTAAAAACATGATGAATCAAAGTGTGTTGAAATTGCTCTTCCACTTCTTTCCGGAGGAAGTGCGTTAACCTTGTATACCATGGATTTTTTTCATTCTTGCAACTTCCCCCATGTTAAAAACTGCCTTTCTTTTGATATTCACTCCTTACATATTTTCTAACATAATACAGAAGAATAATAATGAAAGGTTCTCCTTCTGCAAGCAAAGACCCTGCTTTACATTTCAGTTATTACCCACAAAAACCTTTGACCGTGGACATGATCTAGAAAGCGAAAGCAAAATCAAGATGCAGGGGGCCCAGGGAATTCTGAGCTGAGCTTTGTAGAGCATTTGCGGTAAGCTGACATGAGACACTTCAAGTGAGAAGGAAGGACAAGGTCAGCTGGTGTCCACATGCTAGAAGACATGTTCCACCATCCACTTCCAAGCCCACTGAGGCACCAAAGTCATTAATAAACTCACAGAGAGAGAAACTTGGGATGATCCATTCCTGTGGGCACACAGGCAATGAAGCACTCAAGCACACGGCTGTACAGAAATAGAAGTGACTGTCCAACCTGCTGCCTTTGCATGCTGTAGGTGGCCAACTTATGGTTCCTGTTGGGTTTTTTTCCTTCTTTCTTTCTTTGCAAATGCATTTTACACAATGGGAGTGTCTTTTTTTATTTCTCAGTGATTTTTTGGTGTCACGATATACTCTATTCAGGAAAAGAAAAATTGTTTTTAATGATGGAATAACTACAGCAGATAAAAAATGATGAAATGATATGTAAAAGCTCACAGTTACACTAAACTGTGGAGCCAGTCTGGAAGAAACCACTGTTTTGGTATCTGAATATTTCTACTGTCTACTCAAAATATAGTTTAGTTAAACTGGTTTACATTAGCAAGTTTAGACAACAAATTATTTCACTGAAGGATATTTGCTGCAGCAGTTATCATCAAACACAGCTTTATCTCTGGTTCTGAATTTAATATATGCTTTTGATTTTTTTATTCTTGTAATTTTTGTCAGATAAAAATTAACTTTTTCCTGATCTTTGTTAATTCCGAATTCTGTAACATCATTAAAAAAGCACAGTTAACAAATGCAGGATGCTAATCTTCTGCAATATATTCAATAACCTGCTGTTAAAAAAATATATGATTTTTTTCTCTCCACTTTTATATGATCTCTAAAACATGTGCTTAATTAAAATTGATCTCTCTTACTTGAAATCTTTACAGAATGAGTTAGAGAAACATGGCCTCAAACACAGTTATTTGAATTTACATTACCAGAAGATCTAACCAATAATATGTAATTGCTGTTACATAGTGTCATTTACACTTAATGCTACTATCTCAAGCATTTTAATCATGATGAAGCATACGGTTTCCAGCTGATTTTTACAGACTACTTGATTAAAACTCTAAAAGTCTCTAAACCATTGTCTGTGGCATGACTATCAGAGTGTAGAACAGGTTAGCTAAAATTTAAAAGGTGGAGAGTTTTTAGCTCAGTATGGATATTCTGGAGTGGTGGGAGTCTCGTGCCAAGTTCCCAGATACAGTTCCCAGATACAGGTCACAAGGGGCACATCCCACAATATTTTCCCTGTTAGCTGAATTAGCCACACCTTGAACTCTGAAGAATTAACCCAAGATGGCAGCAACAGGGGTGTGATATTCTGCTTTTTAAGGCTGCATGTTTTAAGGCCCTGTAACCATCCTTGAGAAGTCTAGTGTAACCAGAATAACTTTTTTTTTTTTTCCATTTTAGTTTCTACCTCTGTCTGACTCTAAACAGGCAGCAGCTTCACTGATAAATTACCTTCCTTAATCTCTTCTGAAACACATATTTTATGTCTGGACAATAACCAAACTTTACAAATTTCTCTGTTTCATTGACAGAGGCGTTAGTTCTATCAAAAAAATCCAGAAATGGATGGCAGAGAAATGAAACTTGTACTGCAGACAAAACAGGTTAAGGACACAAGGGCATGTTACAAGACATCCAAAGTAGCTCAAACAAATTTACCTATGTGGAAAGTACCCTGTAAATATGAGAAAATACAAGGATTACCTCTTTTACAGTGCTTTGACAGAAGGAAAAGTCCCACAGCACTGCCATTCTCCAAAATTTTACTTTCACTATCTCCAGGTATTTCAAAGGTAGATGCTTCAAAGACAGTCTGATGTGAGAAATGCAGCTCAGGTGACTTAGCAGAGATCCCAAGGAGTGGAGACACACTTTGGAGTTGCTGATATATGAAAAATACCTGTAGCCTCTCACATGCAATCTGTTTACAAATGGTGGAACATTAAATGCAATCAAATTTTTGGGTGAGGAGTGGGATCAAGACAAAAAGGCCAATGATTTACTACAAAGGTTTGGAGATCATGATGAAATAAAGCACTTTTTAAAAACTGTGCACATATTCCATGCCCAGAGTTCAAAATCCGTAAGGAGAGAAGCCCTGTTGGAGGAGGCGATTTCCTTCAAACTCTGCCATTCATGGACAATTTGCAGAGCTATCCCTGCACAGAGTTCTCGCAGTCCTGAATTTCTTCTTAACTCTCCTATTCTTGATAGCAAAGGAAACAAAAATAACCTCCCATACACTCTTATTTGGAAATTAATACCCAAATCTTCCTCTCCACTCTCCTTGTGTTCTCCCTTCCCAGGATTTATTTTTACATATTTAAAAAAAAAAACAAAAACAAACAAAAACCAACCTCTTCTTCAATTTGTTTGTTATAGAAATTATTTCAAAAAAATAAAGACATGAAAGATATGCCCTGGGCTTGACTTCCTGTGGGTTAGGAATAGGATAAATTCCATCTTTGCATTGTGAAAGGTGATCTCTCCTCCTTACCCGTGCTATCAGCATCTGCAGGTCTTATCCACAGGGAACAATTCATTTTTTCCTAAACAAGTTTGCTCATTAGAGTATCTGACTACCACTTTATTTATTTCCAATAGATGGTGCCCTCTTTTTGCAGCAGACGTTGAAACTGAAAATAAGGTCCTTAAACATATGCTAGTATGATCGGGGAATGTCAAGTGTAGCCTGCCTCCCGTTTGCACTGTAACAAGTATGAAGCTCAGGCTACCACTCTGGTACTCAGTGGGAAGTCGTAACTGGCTAATTGGTGACCTGAGAAAGAAAGGGTTATTCAGCAAATATTCCTTTATATAAAACATGAATTATACACTGAAGTCAAATATCACACGATGAAAGCAGAAACAGATAAAAAGCCATTCTGCAGATGTTCAGACTAAACTGTCCCTTCCTGGTAGTACCATATCCCCCTACCTCCAATGCTCTTTTGGCCCAGGTAGGGCCTTGCAGTGCAAAGAAAACAGCAATTTGCAGTACCCTTTCCTGCCTCCTCCATTTCACTTTTTTCCTTCAAAATATCAAACCTGATCTTTTTTCCCCACTCTAAAAATTCCTTGTGAAGTATTATTTTTCTTTGAAATTCACCTTTAATACATCCCATTCTTTCACTCTTCCCACACCCAATTCATCAGGATGACCAGGAGGATTGCTTGTACCATCAGAAGAGAGGGTATAGTAACCTCACTGCTTCCCTTATCATGGTCAGTCTGAGACAGTCCTCCAGGCAATTTAACAATGGCTTTCTCCCGCCACAGTAAACCACTTTATAGCAGTCTTACCCGATTCAAATTGACCCGCAGGGCACATTTCACTAGCAGCTTAATTCACTTTCTCCCTTCCCCTGAGTTGAAAACAGTAGGGAATTAGTTGCCGTATAATGTAACATCTATGTCTTTTTTTTTCTATTATCTGGACTAAGTAAATCATAACAACAGCAATATAGTTGTTTGTTGATTTAAATAAAGAAATATAGTTCGATGTTAAAATAATTCCTCTAATTTATATATAGCAAAGCCTCACGCAAAGTGTTATGTCAACGACATCCCAAACCAAGAGGTGCAATCTTGAGAAATTGTTTGATTAAATTCCGTCTTGTAAAACATCTTCTCATGGCAAGTACTTAAGCCCATAAGAGCTGCCAAGTTCAAGCCAGTGTGGCTCATGCTATAAGTCTTTCTGCACTCCTTGGGGCCACTCTGCAACAACAGCTACCATTTTGCTGTCACTGTCACTTCGCATATCTAGTCTCTAAAGCTCTGTTTGTTGTTTCATTCTGTTCTATGTCTCCCTTAGGAACTTCTTCATTTTAATATAAATAGAGCGCTTCATCATGCAGTGCCAAAGACTCCTGGAAGGTACAACTCTCAATATTACTGAAAACAATGCATACAGATGAATTTGGCAGCAGATCACAAACAAAAAGCCTTAATGAAAAGGGGCAAACTTCCCAACCCGAAAGTGCAGAAGGGAAGAGTTCAGAAACAATAAAGGAAAAGGAAAATTAACACCTCCCTCTGCTAATCATTGGTCCCATCATTATTTACAAATATCACCAGAAGCAGATAATTTTGACCTTTTGCCATACATCATGAATACATTGTACTGTACGCATAGTTTTAAAGTTAATTTTTAATGGGATTTTTCTTATAACATGAAAATTAATTTTCCTTCTGAATTGTTTTTTGTTTGTTTGGGTTTTTTTTTAAATCTCATAATATTCCTAAGCAAAACAATTATATCTGTTTTAGAAAACTATGTTTTAGAAAACCCTTAATTTTGGAAATTTTAATAGCTGGTTTTTAATGTTGGTTAAAACTTTACATAGTTTTCAATTTTGTCTTTTTCCTATCCTTCCATTTACAAGATGTGATCAAGGATATGATAATAAGAGATTACATAATATAATATTAAAGTAGGAAAATTAGGACAGGATTGGATAATAGGATTGGGGATATCCAGGCAGAGGCATGAACCATGTCAATGGGGGGTTGGGGAGGGGAGGTGCTACAGCACTGCATGACACTATATGACATGGAAACTGTGATATGGTATGTTCTGGTCACCTAATACTTACTACCAGGATAACGTTTTATATTTTTGGAAGAAAGCTTCTCCTATAAAAGCGACACTTGAGATGTTTCAGAAGAGATGAATGAAATCAGGGGTTATTTTAGTTCTGCAAATTTTACCTCTCATGTGTTGGTGTATAAACCCAGTACCACTGACAGGTTGGATCTCAGCCCATTTTGCACAAAGTAACATGAGGGGATCAAATAAAAGTTGTGTTTTTCCCTAGCAGTAGCTTCTAGTGGCAATTGCTCTTAAACCATCCTGTCCACAAACCTTCTGCTTTAGCCTCTTTCTTGGACAGTATAAATGTTTCTATTGTATTCTACCCACATGGAAATGTTGTGGGGATCATATCAGCTCATGCTTGCATATTTAATGTTGTTATTCCAGTTAAGTAGCTTGCTCCATGACATTTCTTAGTATTTGTTTCTTTTTGTTCCCTCTAGAGTGAATACATAGGTTATCTCATATTTACTACACTTTTTCAAATAGTACGTGTGCACAAACATCCCAGCCATTTAGAAATTACTAATATCCAGTTACAAATTCACAAGTGGCAAATATGCAACCATGAAATTCAGAAGTTACAGAGCAGAACATTTGTACCTTGTAAATTCCTGTACATATCTTAAGCTGCGTGATGGGGAGCAGCAGGTGACATTATCCAGTTTTATGTGCACTTTACCTTTCTCTAACACCCCTCCTACCAGCGCCACTGAAGTACTGAGTTTCATTCATTCATTCACTTTAATGCAAACCCCCATCATCGTGGAAAAAAACCAAACCAAAACCCAAAAAACCTTTCAGAGAATTAAACATGACCAAAGCTGATGCAGATTTTCATCTGAATAGGTATCTTTGTGTGGTTATGTATGTGCTCATGTATGTAGATGAGAGCAAGCAGAGAGAGAGGATAGAGGTCACATTAAAGTATGTAATGGACATATGGCACTTACTTTCTGCCATCTACCCTCTCTCTCCCCAGCACAGAATACAAGCACCTCAAAGGTATTAGAATATTTAAACTCTTGACACTTCTGTGAGACTAAGAACTGTTATTATCCCTTTTTTAGAAACCAAAAATTCAGCCTGGAGCCATCCAGTCAGGCCAGCATCTCCCACTTTGCTGCCCAGCAGCAGAGGTCTGGGCCTGAGGGTTTCGCTTTTGCAGCCTTTCTGGCTAAATGAGAAAGTTCAAAGCAAAACTTTAAACTAAGCAAGATAGTTTAGGGCAACCCAATTCACTGGTAGTAGTGGTGAGAGGAAGCTTTAAAGTCCCAGATTCATCCCTGCTCCCAGTAAACGCTTGGGTTGCTTCATGTTGAGGAGTGCAGTGCAGTTGCTTTCCCTCCTGTGAACCTCCCCTAAGACCACGACTACAGGACTGTCATGTCTCCCTCTTTTTTGGCCAAGAAAGCTGCACACGGAAGGCTCAGGCCAGGCCCAGGCCTTCTGAGCCTCAGGTGTAGCACATGGGTGACAGAGCTTTCATATCCACACATCTCCCTCCAGGGGAACACATCTCCAGCAGGGGCATTTCTCTTCCTACAGAACTCAGATGACAAACATCTTGTGGAATTTTGTGGAGTAGAACAAGCTGAAATTATATTTATTTTTGTGCACCATGGAAATGCTTCTAGATGTGTGTAAGGGCTTTTACTATAGAAGTAACAAGGGCTTTTACTATAGAAGTAACTCATCTGCTGTATTAGGCCTATGTACTTTTTACTGTAGCTATAAATTTCAGCTTTTTTAAAAAAAACCCAAATATTATGGAAGAGGTAAATGGCAAATCTTGCAAAACAGACATGCACAGAAAGGAAGAATGAGACTGCTATCTAATGTCTTTTTATACATTTTTAACATAATGATCCATTCCAAAGTTACATTTCAAAAGCTGTGTAGTCTATATACTAGTCATATCTCAGACAGCTATCATAGAAAATAATTTCTTGATAGCTATAAGATGCCCTTTTACCAGGCCAATAAAACATATAGCTCTGTGATTATTATTATCAAATATACAATATTCTACTTCATAAGTAGTCCAGTGTATCTTCAGTCACACCACTCGGAGTAAAATGTTACTTGGGGAATAATGGGGCATAGAGTCTACCTCATAATTATAAAAGATAGTGGCACAGAAGTAAAAGAGCTGGTAGTTAATCCTCTTATAGCCTAATTGATACCTTCTGATGAGGCAGAGCAGCAGACACAGGCAAGAAGGCAAGTAGACTACTAGAAAACCTTAAATAACAGTGGTTGAATTCTGCTGTTACACTGCAAATTAACTGGTGACAGAACTTATTTTCAGTTTTCTGAAAAAAAGTCCTTCCTTTTTGTGTTTTGGTATATAAATAATTTATGGTATTTTTGTGAGGAAATTGTTGTGTAACTCATATATTCACTTTGTTTGTGCTTAGAAGTTTTTGCCTCACCTGTGTCAAAACATCATAATCTTACAGCTGCTAATTGCAGCACAGTGGCGCCTTGAGTTATTTTTGTGGTCAGCATGAGATGGCATGTGACATTATATGTTATAGTAACCCTCAATGAGGCCTTTCTCTCATAAAGATTTCAATGCAGAAAGAGGATGGTATGGAATCTTCAAACATCACTTTAACCTGTAAGTACATTTTTCTTGATCATTATGTAAAATTAAGGTGATTTGATCATTTGACAGATTTCCTAATGCATGGTGGTGTAACACATTAACTAGCTAATACTTTTAAGGCAGTTTGTCAAAACAAGTGCATATTAGTTCAGCTCTGACTATGCTGGGCTTTTGCCCAAGCAGAAAATGAGCGAATAAAAGCAAGAATTTAACATGATGAGTCATAGCAATCATATTAAAAACTTACCTTTTAGGGAACACATTAGGTGATACCCTGCAGCCCATATTTAGTAACTCTCTGATTGACATTGGCAAGAATTTTGCCATGTAGGAGCCACACAGGGACTTCAGAGTTTTGCTTGCTCTGTCTATAAAATACCAATGGATCAGATGTGTTTTGAGAACCAAAACCAACTGAATTTTTAAAAGAGCATTTTTAAATCTTACCAGTTTCTTAACAGCCTACGAATAAGCATATGCTCTTTCAGCCAAGTACATGTATCAGGTTTCCTGGAAACCATCCCACTAGGGCATGACTATAGCTCAAATATAAGCAGTGAAGCACTTAAAAGGAGGCTAATTAGCTATTTGCTGTACTTGACAGATAAAAGATGTATGCAAGCACAGAGAAAAGACTGCAAATATAGATATCCCTGACTATGTTATTGTCCAACATTTTAATTAATTTCTTAGACCATCTTTGTGTAATGTAAAAAGGTTTTAAAAGATGTGATAGTAACAAGGCTGTGATGTTTCTTTAACTAATCACCATCACTGCAGGGTGCTGGAAATTTTAAAGCACGTTTTATATGCTCAGTTCATTGAAGAATTACTTTTACTTCTACTGGCCTTAATTTTTCCTTTATTTGCAGAGCAGCAATGAGAAAGGTGTGATTTGATTCCACTAGTGTGCTGCCCAGAAGCCATGGTGGATGCCATTTTGGCATGTAAATCATCTACAGAGGAGACAGACTGGCTGGTAACTACAAATAGGGGCATATGATAAAAGGTTTGGCCTCCGTCTGGATCTCTACAACTCATTCACTAGGTGAGGGAGCACCATAGCTTTTCTGAGACTCGTTTTACCTACCCATAAAATTGGGGAATCACATTTATCTGTCACTTGTGAGCATTGTGTTCCTTTACACCCCACCTCCCCAAGTTCTCTGGAAAACCTCAAATGAATTATATGTCCACTCCTAATTTTAGTCAAAACCAAATGTAAAGTTTCGTACAATATGAGGCTAGCCAAGTAAAGAAATACATTAACCAAACCTTCTGAAACAAAACCATTTTGGATCAGAGTTTAGATTCTATCAGGAATTAGGGCTCCTTCCTTTTTACTGATACGGTTTCACAAATTCACAATGATATGCAGTGACACTACAAATCATTTTTCCGTGTTTACATCAATATCATAAGAAGGAAGGATTTGGCCCATGCCACATCAAAATAATGGGGTTTGTGGGTAAAAAGATGGGTACCAACAGACTAAACAGAAGCACAGAAACCAGCAGCATTTTAAGCTTTGCTAATAGCGAGGGGGCAGGTACATTAAAGTACCAGACAATTTGTTTGATAAGCAATTGATATTTGACAGGCCAGTGACAGCCTTGTTGTCAGGAGATCACTGCACCAGCCTCAGCATGCGACTTTAAAAACTTCACTAGGGGAAAAATTACAGTCAGGCAAGCAGTAGCAAGGCATAGCCTAAGGCACTATCTGCCAATAACTAAGTCCTAGGGAAAACTGATTTGTGGCTTCTGATCACATGAACCTATAGCCTTCACTATTGACTAATTGTGGTTCATCTGGATGTAGATCTATCTTGGCTAACAAGAAAGCACTAGAGGTCTTCATTTAGCCATTGAGCTGAGTCTCTGGAGACGTGTGCAGCTGTCTTTACCTTCTTACCAATCAACACATCAAAAGCTGCAGAATATATTTCCACTTTCAGAAATGCAAACTGCAAGTGAGATAAAGTTGCCAAACTAGACTTGAAAAAGAGTGAATGATTATGACTCTACTCCAAATACAAAAGATAAATCACTTATGACCGTGCAGAACTTTGCTATCTATATAAATTTAGAACAGACACAATAGAGTCAATTTATCAGCTGGACAGCCACATCATTTTAATGTAACTGTAAAGGATTAAAGAATTTTAGGTGCTTTTTTTCCTATCAAGCATCAAACTGGAGAGAACATAAGCAGACCAGGTGAATGCACACTCCCTTGCACAATATGACCATTGAATGATGCTGTTTGGATTTGTTTTATCTCAGTGAATATAGTGTAGTCAAAAATCATCTACTTGATGCCATGAAAAACATCTGCTAATTACTATGCAAAACATCCTACTTGTCCAAACATTAAGCTAAAATTGGAGAAAAAAGAAATCAAACACTATTATGGGAATATTTGAAGCTAAAGCTACAGAAGAGACAGGGTCAGCAATTTTAACTTAAATCACTTTCTTGGCTTCTGCTCAGGTTAACAAGTCATTCAAATAAAAGCAGTACTGGCAAGACACAGAACACCAACACTGAAGGAGCTGAGCTCCCTCATACTCTATCAATGCTATCAGAATTTAAAAGTCCATAGCAATTTTAGGGCTCAATTATAGTTTGACTTAAAGTCAGTTCAGTCCCAAATGAACAAGAGTTTTGTGATGTCCATTAATCACGGCAGGATGAGCCAGTGCTGGATCTGACTCTCAGTCTCATAATATGAGGCATACCCAAACCACCACCACTTCTTTTCCTTGGTTGTGCTATCTCGGTAAGTCAGAAGAAAAGTTTTTCTTGTGAGATTTCTGTTTCCTCCCAGTCCAGAAGAATAAGAGCACAGAGGAGTACAGAATCCTTGCAGGATTTCAGCATCTCTACTTGTCCTCTTGGCTGCAAGAGAAAAATGGCAAACATTTTTGCCATTCTGTCAAATTAAATTGGAGTTTGCAGCCTGGCAGAAAAGGGCAAATTGAGCACATAAATTTAAAAACAATGTAAAGATCCCCTTAGAATGTCTGTCCTGAAGCTAGCTTTGCACATTTCTAGTTATTTTAGTGGATGCCTTTTTCTGGATTGCATATCTTGACTGAGATCAAAGAGGAGACTCAAATTAGCTGAGCAGTCTGGGTCTAGAAATTATTAGAAATTTAAAGGGAGAGATTATTTAAATTTAAAACCTGTTCTTCAGGGCAGAAAGTTCTATGTAGGTAAAGCAGAAGAAGATGTGAGGGTGTTTTCAAAGTTCTTGGGGTTTAACAGAATAAATTTCTGCATCTGTTGAGATATGCTTATTACTGCTTATTATTATTACTACTACATTTTGACCTAGTACACAGATGTGCTTTTTTGTTGTTTTTAAAGTAATACATATATCTCACTTTTTTTTTTTCCTGGGACATCCACTGTGAAGCTTTTGCCCAATAGACTTATGATAAATGACAGAAGTTCTTACAGGCAGGGCAAGCAGATCAGCATGTTCCCAAAGCTGCTACATCTTTCTTGTTACAAGACCTTCCTTTCACACTGCTTATAATTTTGCAGAATTAACTCCCAAGGAAAACATTTTCCACACTGACAGAGTTACTCTGAAAAGTATCTTGAGGTCTTACCTCATCTTGAATGCCTCTATACTCAAAGCAGGATGGCTTGTTACCACTTATTCAAAAATACTATCAGTTGGCCAAATTGTAAAACTTTGTGAGGAAAAATAAAAAAGAAATAAAGAAAATCACACTTTAGTACCATCTCAGTAAAAAGAACTTCCACTTCTAAGGTTTTTTCAAAGTAAGAACTGAAGCTTTCACCTTACTGAACTCATTCTGACCCCCACAAACACAGATGGGTGCAAACCCAGAGCAAGGGTGATCTGGAAGCATTTCTCAAATTTTCTCTCAAAGGGATGATCCTCTCCAGGGCTTCTGACAGGTACCATAGCTAGGAGCAGGGCACCACCAGCATTTCTTGTGCTCCTTGTTACTGCTCCCTGCGCACATGGAAAGAAGCTGCTAGAGCTGGAAGCCAACATGATGGAAAACTATGAGGAGGGAGATGTGAGGGTTGCGAAAAGGAGCTCAGTGGGCATGCAAGAACAGAGAGAAAAAGTAAAGTATGATTAGTATTTTACAGAGAATGAGGTAAAGGAAGGATAGATAAGATTTCATGAGAAATTTGGAGCTAACTGTGGGGCTTTTTCTTGGGAAACACTAGTTTATCAAGCTTGTAACTTTCCTGCAGAAATTGCAGTTTTCCTATTACATGTCATTCAGGAAAGGGTTTTCACCTCCTAAATGGATATTTTGGAAGGAGAAAAGGCAGGGTGAGAGAAGGGAAGAGGAAGAGTAAACTTATCCCAGAATAGCTCAGTGTTTTAAATGTTTGTCTAAGCACTACGGGACTCCCCTCATAGGCCTAATTCAGACCTGGACTTGAACCTCAGCCTCCCACTTTCCACAAGAATATCCTAATAGCCAGTGCATTGGCTGATTTCTTCAAATGCTTCCACACAACAAACTACTCTTCAATTACAAAATACCAACATGCAAAATCCCTTACTTAATCTAGTTCCCTATTCCTCCACTCCCATGAGAAAACAAGGCATGCTATCATTAAAAACTGAATTATAAGACTGTTACAGTCTTAGAATGATAATATGCCTTGTTTTCTCAAATCTCCATCTTCTCACTCAATGTGCAGGACTGAGCTTCTCTGGAGATGGATACAGACTTTGAAGGCAACAACTATACCCTTACTTCATCCATCAGAAAGATTACCAAGTCTGCAGAAGAGGAAGCTGACTGCCACAGAACACGACATGAGGTCATCTCACCTCATCATCAGAGCAGTTCTCACTCGAGAATTAACTTTTTCAGAAATATGCATCTCTAAAAAAAACCCATTCACCGATGCACACTAACAAGGAATTTCTACCTAGGCACCTGCACACAAGCTGAAGGTGCTGATCTGCAGAATACACCATTCCTGAGTGTGCTTTGTGTATTTTAAGTACATACCATATATTTTGAAGAAAAAGAAAAGGGTAAAACAAGCTCTGGGTGAGGAGGTATAGGACCTCTTTAATCCCAAAATGTCAAGCTTAAATAAAAGGTTGTTTCCAAAAGAAGCAAGAGCTGATGACAGAACTGTTTGCTTACAAAGAAGTACACACAAAACAAGGAGAGGAGTTATTGTGTTTTCTCATCTTAACCCCTCTCAAGTTTCTTGGTAATTGTTTTGCAGACTGGATAGCTGCTTTGTGAACAAATTGCCTTTCTTGCTATTAGAAATTTGAACTCTCTGGCTTCCTGGAGGAAACCTCCTGAATCACTCTGATATTCTATGACAATTTAAAAGCGAATTAAGGAAATACTTGGCACATCATAACATTTGTGATATGCCTCATTTCTGAAAATATTTAAGCATAGACACTAGACTCTTGAGACTTTTTTTACTACCTCTCCAGCAGTCTGAGAATTGGTTGGGTAAGAATTACCTTTTCTACTCCTAGGAGTAAAGATTACTAAGGCAGTAATTTCCATAATAAAGACATAAATCTAAACAAATAATATAAACCAAAATAATTATTTTTTAAATCTATTTGCAGAACTCTGAAACTCCAGAGACATAAAACCCACATAAGGAACACGAGTAAACTAAATCTAAAACTCAGCTAATTTCACCCTGCTAGAAAAGAGATTACACAGTTTCAGTAAAACCTTAAATTTCATCATGGGTGAGTCTTCAGAATTAGAGGATGTGGCACCAGGCTGGCACATACCAGTGGGAGCCCTCAGGAGGGTCGGTATGATGAGGACTGGAGAGCTTTTGACAATGGGAAGCAGGTCTTTAGCTCTAGCAGGTCAAATCTCCTACACCTTTTCTCAGAGTCTTTAGGAGGCTGAAGGTATCTGTAAATTGCTTCTGCCAGGGACATAGCGGCCACACATCTCACAGTTTATGCTTAGTTAATGAGTACAGCTAGAACTGTACTCATGGTGGTTAGAAATGGTAGCTTGGAGATCAATCCCATTTCTCCATTTCTCTTTTGCAGGAGGCGAAGTCAATGAGGCCTAAAGTGCTTTAGGATTTCCCTTTTTACATGTTGAGGAAGACACAAGCTTCCCAGGCTCCACTCAAAATAACTAGAGCACACAGGAAGTTTCACATGCAGATGTGTGTTCCTAGTAACTCCTCCTTTCTCTTTTCTTTTTCTATCCAAAATGAACAGCTGAACAACTCCCACCATGGATATTACATTATTTCTTCATCAGCAATAACGTAACTCCAACACTTTCAGCACGGCAGACTAACCATAACATGAGAATGATTAATGTGCACCATGAATGATAAAACCTGAAGGCATTACCTCATGTATTGTTTCCAGAAAATTAGTGGGCCTTACCTATAGTAATCCAAAAAAAATACTATTAAGTGGATAGGCCCAAAGCTCTGTGGTAGGACATGTCCCTCACACCTGTGTTGTCAGAGGGAACAGAGGCCGTTGCTTCACCCATCTCCATGTGCATAACACACTGCCACCATTTCTCCTCCAGCCTCATGGAATCCAGAGTCTTGAGAAGAAAAAATTGGTCTGAAGCACAGTAACTGTTTATTTGACCACTACTGCTAATATTCTAACACTGTTTAGAACACACTAGGTGATTTAATGAGGCCACCACTAAGCGTTGCAATCAAAGGGATTAATTTGGGGACTGGTACAAGTGCCTTTAAAATCACATTCGGCATGTGTGTATCATTTTTATCTACTTCTCTCTTTTTTCTTAACTTTGTTTACCAAGAAACATTTTATTCCCCCACAGGTACAGTTTTCCAATTATATTCTGACTTACAGATTAAACACTATATAATATCGAAAAAGACACCACCTTGTTTGGTGAATGAGACCTGTCTTACACTTTGCTAACATTACAGCCAGATTTCATGGTTATGGGAAAACAAAAGACCCCAAATGGAGCAGTTATTAACTCAATAAATCCAGCTGCTCTCAGTGCTCTGGGCAAAAGGCAAAGTTAAAAGCAGCTGCTCATTGACGACATGTGCGACCTGACCAGGGGAAGGTAGCTGTTTTAGCACATCATCCACCACTTTGAAGGCTGACTGCACTCAATTTCTTAGACAATCTACACACCATTTTCAGTTCTGTACCTCCATAATTTATCAGAACAATACCTCAAGCATACAGATGGGGAGGGGACGGAATGAAAGCAATTTACAGTATCAAGATGAAAGAAGCTGGATGGCTCAAGAAGACCTACTATGTAAATCATATCCACAACTTAAAGGAATGTCACCATAATATTCTGGAATTAATTTTTCCAGCATTTCTATATAGGTCACAGAAAGGTAAATGTAGTTTCCTCCTCCCCCTACCACCATATCTGGAGTTGTTTATCAATATGTTAAAGAGGAAATTGATTCTACCTCCCTTTTTCTACACAGACAATAAGAACCTTATGTATAAAAACTTCTGATAAAATAACAGCAATCAGTAAAAAACCAACTTACAATCTGTCTAGGTGTTTTCCCTTCAGATTTTTGGGCACATCCTTCAAAATTTACTCTTTACTCTTCAAGATTAAGAAAGGAAAATAAACTAGGCTACGTCACACACAATGTTGTATCACAGACGTATCTCATCAGTCCTCACTAACTTAAAAAATGCAAAACTTATGTGCAGCATTCATAACATTTCTAATAAATCAAATATGTGATTTTAAACCCATTATTTTTAACTTGATTTCAAACACAGATCTATATTTTCAGGCAGTTTTCTAAATTATAATTGCTAAATATGCCTGATTAATAAAAGATGTGTTGTCCAATGGGAAAATACTGATTTTCCTTCATAAGAATATGTGCAGACACAACTTCACTTTTTTATTAATGTGTAGGTAACAGTCTTTTGCACACAAGTTTA
>NW_009915082.1:139590-148334 GCF_000696875.1 Nestor notabilis | reverse complement strand
TTCAGCAGGTGCACCATGTATTCCAAGGAGAGATAAAATGTGTCTGTGAATCTCCTTACAGAGTTTTCCCTCTTCTCTCAATTATCAATGACATATTTAGCTAATAAACCTCTGAATTTAACTACATTTATTGTGCACTTCTCAGCACTTGAACTGCAATCTGCCTCTCAGTCTCTCTTTCCCCCAGGATTTACTTGTAAAGGTACAAGCATGTTAACAGTTTCAAACAGCTGCTATGGAAAAAAATCATCATGAATGTTTCCTTCTTCCTCCTCAAATGTGGATTTAAATCTCAAAATACACTAAGGCTGAGTTGCAAGAAGCAGTTGCAGTTACAGGATTAATTCCAGACACCTCCTGTTCCAGCAGGCCCAAAGTCGGGGCTTATACCAGTGGAAAGATGATATAAGAGATATTCATCTCTTGCTTTTCACGCTGGTGGATCTTGACATTTTTGGTCAAGCAAAATTTTAGTGAATGGGAAAAATATTTGAAGTTATATTTAAGTATTTCTAGATATATTCCATGTTTTTCTCTTCTTCTAAGGAATATATTTTTAGACTTCAGGCAGCCAGTTTTAAAGAAGCTTCTGAAAAGAACACAAACTAAGACTGTAGTTTGGCAGAAGATGTAGCACATTTGTAATATGTGGTTTCACATTGGAAAGGTAACCTGCTCCCATAAGAAAGGAAACAGAGGATAACATATTAGCTCTCTAATAGATATTCCCTATATCTTAAAACATACTTCACCCCAAATTGTTAGATAACCTTTTGCATGCACAACAGTCATACCCTCACTCTATATCTAAACATTGTCTTTCTAATACCATCCTTCACATAGGCACATGCATAGACCCCATTGCTCCCTACTCAATGTACATCGGACATGGGCTATTCAATTTAACATTACTATCACCTCATCATTCGTCTAGCAAAGTATATAAAACTGTGCACAGAAGTAGACTAATTGGTATGAATAAGGATGTAATTGCGTCTCAGTATTCAGCTTCCAAATGTGCATCAGTGTTAACATCTCACTACTAAAAACACTGATTTAACCAAAGTTTTGGAAACTGACATATTTTTTCTAGCCATACATAATAAATCTAATTTAAAAATCATTAATATCTTTTCCCTTGCTGTTACATAGAGAAATACAGAAAATAAATTCTCACCTGATTATTTTTCATGGGGTTATATTATAGTCTCAGCTTGAACATGCAGTGGACTGGGAAATGGTTTCAGTCACTGTCATTTCAATAGAAGGTAATGCTTCATGGTCCATCACCTGTGCTAGTTCCAGGTAGACTGAGTGGGTGAATCAGCGTACCTAGTGCAGAGAGAGAAGGAAAGGGAGGAGCTGGCAGAACTGCCATCAGCAGGAGCCCAAAGAGCTGCAGGTCAAAACTGTTAGATTTACAGCACCTGCACTAAATTTGCACCCTGTCTGTTCAGGTATGAAGGATATTCAATGATACTTGACAGTCATCTCTAAAGAAGGGAGGAGCTGGCTGTATACATACAATGAATCTGATTGATACCACGTCCAACATGGCTCACAGGCTTGAAGTTTGCTCTCTATTGGCCAGGCCTATGTCTGCAGGGCTTCCAGAACATGTAGAATTCCTGAGATTGTCCCTGGAATTTCAGCTAGATGAAGATATCTTGCTCAAGCAGGCAGCAACAAACACATTGTCATTTTCTGCAAGGCACATGGCACCTTTTGTATTTTACTATATTACCTGTCTGAGTGCTAAGGGGACTATAAAGCATCTCAAGTGAGATGTTTTAAAATTACGAAGTTTGTGATATGGCAAAAGGCCAACAAGGGTGGAGAGAGGAGAAACAAGTGCTGGTGGCAGCCACTAGAGTAGGATGCGAAGGTTTATGGCACTGGACCCAGTCAAAGAGATGTCAAAGAGCTGAAGCCAAAAAACTTTGTACCACACTCCACCTGATTTTGCATCACTTATTGAAGTGGCATGAATCTGTTTCTCTCTGTTGCAAATCAAAGATTGAAAAGGAAAAAAAGGAGGAGTTTGGGGTTACAAGGTGGCTCCTCAGGACACCAGGGTGCTAAGACAGCGTGAGCTTCCCTAGTAGTGCTGTGGGAGCCATAAGGCAATGATGGTCATTGTCCCCAGCTCCTGGTTGAGCCTCAGCAGAGGGGATGGGAGGCACCCCACAAGATCTCCAGGGAAATCAGTTCACTATTGTCCCACCTTTTTTCACTTCTATAGCTGCAAAACTGAAAGCCAGAAAAGGTACACACAGTGTAGCTTTTCTACCATGCATTCCTTTCTTCTTAGTTTGTTTTCCCATATGGTGTCTGAAACCACTCATTTTCCATGTTCTTGGGCTTGGCCTTTTCCCTCTTTCACTATCCTGTATATTTTGGATATTCCTTGTCTTAATCTGGAAAGAGTAGCAGAAAAGTCTTTGTTGCTTGGAAACCTCAAGTTCTTATTATGCGTTTCACAGCAAAGATGTGTATATTATTGCCAAATAATCACACTGTGTTTTGTCTTAGGATAGCTGTCAAAACTTAAAGAAGGGAAACCAATGGAACAAGGAAAAGAAAAAAAAAACCCACAGTCCTTTATGCGCCTTAAGTAGCAGCAATTGGAGAAAAACTCTAGTTGCAGTTGATTTTGTAATATAAAAGATTCCTGTGCAAGTTCCAAAGAGAGAGCTTCTGCTCAGGTAGTTTTATAAAATTGGTAATCAGTGCTCCATGTGTATAACCTGGAATTCAGCTGTGGGACGAATGCACCTCACTACAACAGCATATATTTTTATTTATAATTAGTCCTCTTTTTACAAATACAGTAAAACGGCTGAAAGTCAGATTTGCTTTTGTTCTTCTGTGTATCGGCCATTGTAGTACAAGGGGAAGGAAGCTGTGACACTCAATCTCACTTTCAAAGGATGGGCCTTTCTAGGAATAAAGAAATAAAAGCATGGCTGTATTTGGTAGCATATGTGGTATTAACATGAAAAATTATCTCCTTTTTTTTACAGCTGACTAAATGCTGTGTGGGATACTGAGCAGATATAGATTATTGTATATGTATGTACTTGGTAATTACTGATAAATAACTCCCAATAAGTTACAAGAGCTGATGAGCAGTGTCACAGTAAATTGACAAGGCTTGATTCCTCTGTTACCATTAGTTTAAATTTGGTGGGTTTTCCTGTGTCAGCTTTAAAAAATTTTCCAAGTGCTTAGATTATGTTTAATCTGATATATTTAATGTCCCTGAAGACCTACTTTATAATAGCTTTCTTCAGGAATGATAAGCTAACTCCTTCCCCCACACACACACTATTTTTCCTTTTCTTTTAAATAACAAATTCCTTTAAAAAATAAAATAGATCGTGAGACAGAAAGCTTATATTTCAGGGAAGAATGGTGTGAGGGGCCAGGGAGGCCACATAATTGGGTGTGATGTGTCAGTTTCTCTAGTGACTGTCGGGACTATTCTGTCATCACTTCCGCAGCGCGTAAGCGAGAGGACTGCACAAATCCCCACGTCTCCCGTGACTTAACCAAACACTAGAGTCTCCTCTAAGAGAAACTTAGTCAGGAGTTGTGCAGGTGGTTTATACATTAGCAAAGGAAGAAAGAGGGGGGGAGGGATGTAAAAGAAAGGCAAAGGATGAGAGTGTGACGTTAAGAGGGGCTTGCCAAAACCAGCATATTATACTGGTTTTGCTAATCAAATTGTACTCCTAAAAATAAAACAATTAAAAAAGAAAAAAAAAAACCCAACAAAAAATCCAACCGACTAAACCTACCTTAGCTATATTTATACCTTATTTTATATATATATTATATATGCATACATCCCTTATACATATACACACACTTTATTTTATATATATATATATATACACACACACACACACACACAACTTATTTTACAGCTTTGGGCTACTCTGTAAACACAGCTCTTTCATTATTTCTCTAGTTGCTTTCTCTTCCTTAAAACGAAAACAGAAAAAACTAACAACATATCACACTTCACCTACCTTCTGAGTGGGCAGATAAACACAGTAGGTAGTTAAGAGACACTGCAGCTGTAGTTCTGTCCACTAAATCTTCCTTAGAGATATCCTGTCAATCGCAATAAGCAGTATTCATCCCCTCTATCTTAGATAGTAAAATATAGACCTTCAGATTGGTCACCTCTTTTTATTCAAAATAGGAAATGGGCAGATCTACAGGATGGTTCATCTGATAAATTCTACGAATTGGTCTTAAAAGAAGAAATGCATCCTAAAAATGCCATTTTCTTTCCACAGATTACAAATTAGTATAGATTAATAGTTCAGATGTGGACATGTACATATACAGTGCATATAGTCTTACTATATGATGATGACTTAGTGGCTTCTTGTATGAAAGAATGAAGCACCAGCATTTGAAGAAGCAAATCAAGAAACCTCTAGGTTCGTTTATTTCTGTTTTAACAGGGCTACACTTAAACCATGCCCAGTTCTGTAGAAGGATCATATACTGTACTTTGGTTTTCCTATACTCCTCTGCACTTCTGCTGTGCTCAGTTGGGCAGGAATCCTCACATGGTCACAGTCCTTCCTCTTTCTGATTCTGGAGACCTAAAGGTCTGAGAAATGTAAAAATGACAAAATTAAATTAAGTTCACTTCATGCCTACTGGAACTCAATTACATAGATTTTCCTTGTCTTTCCCTGTTTCTTTGCATTTGGAAACTGTCCCACATCAGAAGGAGTGGTATTAATTAATACAATCCCAACTTCATTTCAGGCACACAAGATATGTTCCAACCTGTATCAAACCATAGTCTAGAAATGCTTTTTTGCCACTTTCTCATGTACCTAGACAACTTCTGATTTGGATAAACTGGACATACACCAAGAGTAACATTTTATGCTTCAGCCCTATGAGTAGATCAACAAAGCAAATTTCCCCTATGTTATGCTTAGCTGTTATGTTTTACCAGTGAGTTTCACACTACAGAATTTCACCCATACAGTGCAAGCTGGTGCAGAGCACTTGCACCTGAAGCAAAAATTGTGCCTACTAGTGACTAATGCTGCCATTATTTATATATACACACATGCAGTAGATCCTTCGGGTTTCCATAACAGAGAAAATTAGGGATGTACTATCATCTTTGTGGTATTTAACTGGTAATATAAACTCCTACTCTGTGGACCCACAGTATTTTTCACAGAGATCTAGGAATAGGATTTCAGGGCACCATCTGCTTCTCTAAGTCCCTCCCCTTACACACAAAGGCAACTGCACAACAAAATAGCCTAGAAGGGTTTAATGATTATGAACTCTATGCAACACTGTAACCAGCAACAAACCAAGACCCAGGGTAAAGAAAAAGGGAAAAAAGAAAAGAGAAGAGTGACAGAAAGACATAGAAAGAAAATAGAAACGTTCTTTTTGATATTTTAGGTCTTTGAAATAAGAGTAAATGTGTAAAAGGAAACAGTACAGTATGTGTGTATGGTGCGGGTCACATCTCAGACATGTTTCAGGGAAAAGTAATCTCCATTGTTTGAAAACACTTCAAGTAAGGGCTGGGGGAAAGAAAATGTACCCAAGAGTTTATCTGAAAATCAGACTCCTAATAAATTTACCGTATGTAAACCATTTCAGATACTGCTGGAAATAGCCTGAACTAGCACTTGAAGCTCCAAACTAAAGCTAGCATGAATGCTCTGATTTTAAACAACCCAAATAATTTGCTTCACAATTTATTTTTTTTTATTGTACATTTTTATTATTAGGATGGGAATCAAGGATGGAAAACACCAAAAGGAACAACTTTTGCAGCAATAATCCTTTGATCAAGATGAGGAAGCATGAGCAAATTTACAAGAAAGCTTGTTCTCGGGAGAGGAACTCTATCTTTGTTGGAGCAAACAACATCCAGACACCAAAGCTAAAGCAGGTACATGAGAAATACAATCATGAGAACAGCCTTGTATCTTGCAATGTTTGAAAGGCTTGCATTTGAAGAGCATGCAAAACCAGAAACAGATTTTCTTTTCACTCTCTCTGCATTATATATTAGATTATTATTGCCATACGTAAGACCTGTGGAATTTGGAAAAGAGCTTTCTTTATGGGCATGACAATGAATAGGATGAGCTCCAGAAATACTATGCCGTAGGGTACATGTCCTGGGACAGGTGTCCCAACCAAAGAAAATTTCTTATTTGACTTTGCTTGTCTGAAATGTACATTAATCACCTGACAGGGTCACAGCAGAGATCATAGGATTTATTATTTCAAACATCAAACATTTATTAGTTCAAACATTTCACATAGAATAGGGCAGAAGATTATTAGCTTCGTATTATACAAATGACTGTGTCCTGTTTGGCTTGCAAGTCTGTAACCACAATAGAATTGAGAATTAAAAAAAAACCCTTAAGAATAATTACTTTAAACACTTTATACATGGGAGATTTTCCATTTTGGGGGGGAAAACCCCCAAATGGAGAGAACACAATCAAGTTGTTTGTTTTAAATGCCATAATCATTGGTTTCACTACAAGGTGCCTCTACGTGAATTTATTATTAACTTAATTTTTACTTGCAAATTCTACAAAATAGTGATTTCATTTCTGTTTTTAACAGAAGTCTGCTTGACACTCCTTTGTTCATTGTCATCTTGTGCTTAACAGCAAAACTCTCAGTGTAAAGGGACCATGAAGAAGGTACAGGCTATAACTCATCAGTATTAATGCAGAACAATGAAACAGGAGAGAACTATATGAAAAATTTTAACTGAAACTACAAAAAATGTCTGGTTGTGTTTCCGTTCATGAAATTTCTATTTTATATATATGTTAATGTCTATAAAATGTAGTTTCAGTCATTTTAGCATTTAAAGCAGAAAAGTTTTTACTTTAAGTAATAGTACCTTTAGAAGCTTATACTCCATTTTAAAAATACATACATATGTATATATGTACTTATCTACTAATGTTTATGTTGTTAACCCTCTTGTTTAGACTAGGGATTTCCAGTTTCCATAGAACTAATGCAGGAAATATTTTCTAAAAAAACATGCTGGAATAGCAACTTTTGATAGACACTTTTTCTAAAAAGATATCCCAGAAATGACCATTTATTGATCAATCTTGTGAGGCTGAGTTTGAGTAACACAGAATTGAAGAAAATACAATCAAAACAGTTAAATAAGTACTTTGATATTACTCTTAGTTTCTCAACCAAGGCTATTGATTTGCATATAAAGGAGATACTAATGATGGAAAGCTTCAGGGAGAACTCAGTGCTATTCAATATCCTTAATGACAAGGATTTCCAATTTTGAGAAATCAAGTTCTTCAAAATTTTATTCTTTTGTTATTCTTGCTGAAGCAGCATCCAAATAAAATGGCAGCCAAGCTGACATGCTGTCCACAACTCAAACCAAATATGAGGTCTGATCCTCCAACTCAGAAGCTGTCCCATAGGTTCACAAAGATCAGAGGTAGGAGTAAAAGTTTGTCTGAGCAAGATGAGTACTGCAAAGCAAAGCTGCATGCAGATTGACAAACCTTTTTTGTTAAATGTGTCTGTACACTCAGAGCAGCAGTAGAAATGGATCTCTGAGCCAAATAAACTGGCTGGAAATACCTTTATTTATTAAAAAATAAAGGCTGTGGGGGAGTTCTCACTAACAGTTTTTAAGGTAATCTTGTAGAGTAACATATAAGGTCATGCCATTGAAAAAAATAAAATAAAATTTGAAATAGGAAAACACCTTTAAAAGAAACCTAGCTTTCACAATGGAGGACAGTTGTCAGTAGATTCCTATGGGAATCTGTGCAGTTCAACTGCCTCATAAATGACCTTGAAAAATAGTAAATTTTGAGATGAAAAAGATGATTGACAGCACAAAAGTTAATCATTTGATTGTAGAAAGATCTCATGGTGATGAGACTGGGGGTGGGGGGTGGGGGGTGGAAATCATTGTCAATGAATATGAAGTAAAATACAGACAAGAAAAGCAATCCCATAACACAATGATGGATACTAAAGTCAAGCTTCAGGAAAGCAGCTGTGGACACATTATAAAAAACTCGTGCCAGCACAAAGAGTTGCAAAAGGAGAAAAAAAAAAGGGCAAAACAAAATGTTCAGAATTGTTATGTAAATAATAAAGGACAAACAAAAAATTTCTTATGCTACAGTAAGTCATTGGTGTAGCTGCTGCTTCTTGAATACTGGATGTTGTTCTGACTTCCATAAAAATATAGCAGAGCTTCAAATGATACAAAGAAGTGTGCCCAGCATGATCAAGAAAGAACAAAGACACATGAGCCACCCTGTAGAGGGAGAAATTAATTAGGCTGGGACCCTTCAACATAATGAAAAGAGGCAGTGCATTTGTTCACTGTTTATGTTCTCAAGTAAAAATTTCCACTGTGTCTCACAACAGACGAACTAGGGAATATCAAATTAAATTCTTAGGCAATTCATTTAAAATAAGGACTTTACCAGAAACTCTTTTTTTTTTTTTTCCAGGTAATTCGTAATGAATTTTGTTGTTTAAGCTAACTTATTGCTGCATTATGCCACTAGTGTAAATAAAATTAAAATACAACTGGCAAATTTATTGAAGAGAGGACTATTAAAGGCACTAAAATAGAACAATATGGTAAAGCCTATAAAAACAAATCTCTCAAACTGAAATTATAAGAAGACGGAAAATGTTCTATATTGGCCATG